>NC_056735.1:1126922342-1127206368 GCF_019279795.1 Protopterus annectens | reverse complement strand
ACTTTGTGAAGACCCTGGGTGAAGTACATAAGCCAAAGGGCAGTGCAGAGAATTGGTAATGCAATGAACCAGCCTTGAATCGGAGGTATCTTCTGCACAATTGTCTGATTGGAACATGCAAGTATGCCTCTTTTAGGTCTAGTCACAAGCCAAGCATTCTTGCCCAGCATGGGCAGAAGCTGCTGCAAGTCAACATTTTGAATTTTGGAATATTCAGGAATGTGTTCAGAATAGGTATGTCCAGTATCAGCCTCCAGGCCTTGTCCTTTCGGGGTACCAAGAACTGTTGAGTAAAATCCTTGTCCCTGCTCTTGCTCTGGTACTTGCTGAATGGCCCCAATGTCCATGAGGGATGAAACTTGTTTTTTTGCCTCTGCCCATTGATTTTTTGGCAGATCTGGCCAGCCGTCTGCCTTTGGCAGAGTATGGAAATGGAATTTGTAGCCTTGTGACACAATATTTAGATCCCACTTGTCCTGGTTTATAATGTGCCATATTTGAGCAAAAAGTGCTAATTTTTCCCCTAAGGGTGCAGCCAGAAGATAAGTGCTTGGTGCAGGCAGGGGAAAGTCATTGGGACTGCTTTCTGTATGTTTGTGCTTTATCTTCTCCAGCTTTGGAGGTAGAAGCACCCCATTGTTTTTGACATAAAGAACCTTGTGCCTGGGATCTGCCCCTAGGGCATCTGGATCTGCCCCTTTGAGGTCTGTCTGACACAGGAAAGGACCAATTTTTTGTAGGCCAGTGTTTACTAAACCTCGGTGGCTGTACTTGTAAAAAATCTTTTAACAGTTAGCATAGATTTAAGCTTTGTCTTCCATTTTCTTCAACACCTCTTCTGCCTTAACACCAAAGTATCATGCTGTAAAGGTGCATCTAGTAACTTAACTTTAACCTGATTAGGCAGATTTTGTTCCTTTAACCAAGCATGCCTCCTAATTACAGAACCCGTAACTGCGGCCCTGCAGGAGGCCTCCAAAGAATCAAAACCACATTACAAAGTAGGCTTTCCAACTTGTTCAGCTACATGCAATAAATCCTGCATTTCCTTGTTTTCAGCACATTCAGAATTTATCATTTTCTGTTTAAGCAATTCCATGACATGTTGCTGATACTTGAGCATCTAAAACTGACAGTTTAAGGCCCTTATAGCCAAAGTTGCAGATGTGTAAACCTTTTTTCCCCATCTATCCAGTGCCCTTGAATCTCTGTCAGAGGGGGTTGGGATTTTTGCTGTCGAGGCCTTAACTCCCTTTGGACCCTGTGAAATAGTTTCTGGGTCAGCAGTAGGATTTTTAAAAATAAATTTGTGAGAGTCTGGAACCCTGTAATATCGGTCAGGCTTAACAGGAGCTTGTGATATGGAGTCAGGGGTCAAACTAGACTCCGATAACACATCATCTACAATGTCTAACACAGGGGGAATGGCTAGAGGCCTGTGCTGTGGTAGGAAAAGGAAAGCCCTGAGCCTCTTTAGAATCTGAAAAATCTTGGCTTTCCCAGTGGAAATGCTCCCTCATAGTATGCAAGGTTTCCCCAAAGGAATAATCCTCAGGAGGTGATGCTGAAGGTATAGATTTCTTCAGCATCAGAATCCTCATGGGGGGGTAAAGAATATTCCTGATCAGAAGAGGAATCAGAAGAAACAGAAACCTGATCTGAAGATTCATAGTCAGCATCTTGTCTAGGTCTCTTATCAGGAGGGGATTGGAACCCCTGATCAAGGTAATCAGGTCTTCGACCATTTTGATAATCTGTTTTTTGGGCAAAGAGGCCTGTACACATGGCTCATGAGTTTGTTTCTTTGCTTTAGAAGATGCCTTAGTCTTTTGTCTTTGAAGCTGAAGTTGTTTTAATGTAAAGATGCTGAGGTCTGAATACACCCTCAGAGGCCGGTACCTGCTCAGCGGCTCCTAACCCATCTGAGGAATTAGCGTCTGAGGCTCCAATACTTTGAGTACCCAGCGGCATGGCCGACTCCACGTGGGAGCTGGTAGTGGCCTGCGACTCTAAAGTAGCAGGTGTCAGGAGCTGCGAAACCACCTCACTGAGAACCATCAAACTGGCGACTGGCTTAAGAGAAGCTTTGTCGGTTTTGGCATTGGTTGTTTTTCTCCATTCTTTTCTTTGCGTTTTTTTGTAAACTCCGGCAGTCGAATGGCTATCCGATGACATTTAAGGATAAACCAGCTACCAAAATACTTTAAAGCAAAATTATACCGATGTTTAATAGTGCGTTGCTTAAATCTAGCACAAAACCGACAACCAGTAACGTTGTGATCAGGGCCTAGGCAAGGAATACAGTAAGAATGAAAATCCTTATGAGGTATTTGCTTTCCACAAGTAATACAATTATTAACTTTTTCTGACATCGGTCTGGAGCAAGAAAAAGGTTTCCCCAATGGGGTACTTAACTTTATTGAAGACTTTGGTTCTGAAACTCAAACACGAAAATTTCAGGAGTCGGCCAACCGGCACTTGCGAACTGCTTCTGCTTTGGGCAGCAAGAAAGACTGAAGAAAATGGCATTGGCTGCTTCTTTTATACCCCTGACAACCTGACGTCAGGGAAGGGGAGACAGCAGCCGACGCAGGACCCAAGACTTTGGAATGCAGGCCGGCTGAGGGCAACCTGCCAGCAAGATTACCCAAATGTAATGACTGCAACAGTGAAACACGAAGAACATCAGAGTACAGACAAGTCAACTGTCATGGGCAAAAAGGGGAATCAGAAAAATCTGAAAACTGAAATAGAAGAGAAGATAGTGGAACAGGTTACAGCATCAAGTAGAGATGGTTAAGGAGAAGAGAAGTCTGAATGAGCAGTTCAAAGAATCAGAGGGGCTGCAGCCAACTGGCACAATGTCAGGGGTAGTGTATGGCAGAAGAATGACAAAGAAGCTGAAACGTACTGTGTACAATACAGTCATATGATGACCACTACTATATTTTATGAAAGATTGAACAGTGAAGGCAGAGCAGTTGAGGATCTGCCCGAGATGGGTAGTAAGATGTAGACTGTGGAAAAGCCAGATTTAAAATGTAAACAATGACCTGAATCAAAACAAGACATCAGTGGGACTGCCCCTTATAAATGTATTCACCATAATGTTCCATGTTGGTAGTCCATCTCACCCTTCATTTTTACATATGGGTTCAGAGCCAATCCTCGGTTCCGAACTCGGCCGATTTTCAAGCTCAAAGACTTCTGGTTGGCCCATGGCTAAGCAGGTATCCCATGGTGCACCAGTGCAATCCCCAGATCTTGTCTGCTGCTCACTAGAAATAGAAACACCTAACCAACAAACCAATACTAAAGGGTCGCCAACCAACAAATTTACAGTATTACCTCCAGATCTTCCAGGATGCGGGCAGGAGGGCGGGTTGGTAAAAATGAAAGGTGAGATGGACTACCAACATGGAACATTATGGTGAGTATACAACTTCTTTATGCTAGGTAGTCCAATCTCACCCTCATTTTTACATATGTGACAGCGTCCGTAGCGCCTTATTCTTGGGTGGCTCATTGGAAGATGCTCCTGAGCACTGCAGAGCCAAAGGATGCTCTACCCCTAGAAGCCAAATCCAACTTATGAGTAATGAAGGTGTAAGGGGTAGCCCACGTAGCTGCTGCACTGATATGATCAACTGGTACCCTGGCTTGAAAGGCTGCAGAGGTAGACAGAGACCTGGTAGTGAGCCTTGACCCCGTGGGGTAAAGGTCTGCCCGCCAAACTGTAGATGAAAGTTATGCAACTCAAAATCTAACTAGACAATGTCATGTTAGAAACTGGTAAGCCCAATCTGTTATCAGAAAAGGAAACAGACAACTGGTATGACTTCCGAAATTCTTTGGTCTGTTGCAAATAAAAATGTAGCTGTCTGAACATCCAACTGGTGGAAACAATATTCTGCTGCACTGCTATGATTAAGAAAGAAAATTGGAAGCTCAATGGATTGGTTCAATGTGGCAGAACAAAAAACTTTGGGAATAAAAAAAGGACTGGTACGTAAAGAAACCCTGTCTTTATGAAAGACTAAATAAGGTGGCTTAATAGACAGGGAACGTAGCTCAGAAACACGTCTGGCTGATGTAATAGCTACTAAAAACACAGTCTTCCAAGACAAATACTTTAAGGAAGCTGAATGAGACGGTTCAAAGGGAGGGGATGTTAGTTTGGACAACACAAAATGCAAGTCCCAATAAGCCACAGGTTCCTGTAATGGTGGTCTCAGTAAAGTGGCTCCTTTCAAGAAGGTTTTGCATAACTTAAGAGACAAAGTTGACATTTGGAGATCCCAAATAAATATGTGAGATAGCCACCAATTGGTACTTTGATGGTGGCTGCGGCAGATCCCTGCTGAAAAAGCTCCGAAAGGAATTCCAGAATCACAGTAACAGGAGTGGTGTAAGGATCCACTTTCATTTTCTGTGTCCAAATAGAGAACCTTCTCCATTTACTGTCATACAGCCTTCTGGTTGACGGTTTATGCGAGGATAAAAGAATATGGGACACTGACGACGAAACATCATGAAGCCTGACTAGAGATGGAACTGGAGCAGCCAAGCTGATAATTTGAGGTTGTGGACAGAGGGGTGTAGTGAACCAGACATGTGGGTTAATAGATCTGGAACTGGGTCCGGGATCCAAGGATCATCCAGAAGAGGCTTGAGGAAGGGGAACCAGACCTTAAGAGGCCATTAAGGAGCAATGAGGATTAACTTGCTTCCCAGTCGGTTGGCTTTCTGTATCACTTTGGGGATAAGAGGGAATGGTGGAAAGGCATAGAGAAGTCCCGTGGGCCAATCGTGGAACAGAGCATCTCTGGGTGCTTCCCCCAGAAGAGGAATTAGGGAAAAATAACTGCTGCACTTGGCATTGATTGGACTGGCAAAAAGGTCGCAACAAGGTTGTCCCCATTTTCGGAAAATCTGTTCCACTATTTCCTGTTTGAGACCACTCGTGGGGCAGCAAGATTGCCCAGCTCAGCTCGTCAGCTATCAAGTTGGTTGTCCACAGAATGCGCGTTGCCACTAGAACGAGCTGGGGAAAAAACGCCCATTCCCAAACTCGCATGGTCTCTCGACAGAGTGGGTAAGATCTGGTACTGCCCTGTTTGTTGATATACAACACAACTGACATGTTGTCCGATTGTATCACAATCGTCCCTGGAGAAAGAAGATCCTGAAGTGCTTTTAACTCCAGAAGCACTGCTCTCATCTCCAGAATGTTGATATGCAGATGAGCCTCATGTTCTTGCCATGTGCCATGGACAGTCTTGCCAAGATAATGCCCCCCCACCCAACCTGGGAGGCATCCGTGGTCACAGTGGCAACAAGTTGGGTAGGCATAAAGGGAGCTCCCGTGAACAAGTTGTTGGGGAGCTATCCACCAACGAAGGTCCTTTTTGCATGATTCCATCAGCAAAATAGGGTGATTCAGCGGTAGATATTGGCAAGACCACTGGGAGAACAGCAGCCACTGAAGGATTCTCATGTGCAACCTGGCTAAAGGTATTAACAGAATGGTTGGAGACCATCGTTTCATGAACTTGTGAGATGAGGTTTTGTGCTCTTTCGGCAGGAAGACGAACTGTCATATCCACTGTGTCTACCACTGCGCCTATAAACTTCACAGTTTGCAAGGGCAATAATGCAGATTTTTCCCAATTTATGGAGATCCCTAGTTGAACACAAAGCTGGATGGTGGCGTCCCTGTTTTGGATAAGTAGATGCCTGGTGGGGGCAGTCAGGAGCCAGTCGTACAAATAGAGAAACACCTGGAATCCCTGACATCTCAGGTGAGCTGTCACTACTGCCATGCATTTGGTGAACACCATGGGGACTGTGGTGAGACCAAAGGACAGAGCATAAACTGATAATGGCTGGCTCCCAGCTGGAAGCGCAGATACCTCCTTGACGACTTGTCCATTTTTATATGGTAGTAGGCGTCTTGGAGATCCAGAGAGCACATCCAATAGTCTTTCACTAACAACGGGAGTATCGAGGATTCACTGTGTGTGTCAGGAAAGGCCCTCTGGGACCTTTTGAACCACATCTTACCCCTTTGACCTTTGGGGTATGGTCGAGAGGGAATGGTGAAATGGACTCCCACGGCAGAGAGTCTTTCCTTCCTGTTCACACTGAGTGAGTGTTTCTTTCACCTTGGAACCAAACAAGGAGGAACAATCAAATGGGGCATTTGGTGAAGGTGGACTTAAAAGGCTCCACAAAGTTACACAAGCGCATCCAGGAGTGGTGCCTAAGGGCAACTCCTGAACCTGCTGCTCTGCTCGCTCCATCAGCCGCATGAGAGATAAGCTCCATGGAGGAGTTAACTACCGAATTTAGGGTGGACAACTGAGCAGGGATCCTATCAGGGACTCCCCGAAGGCAAGCACCCTGTGTGGAAACTCCTAACTCCTTGAGGAGATCCCTATGCAACCTCGTGAAATGGGTAAGATAGTTCAGCGATCAAAGTGTAAAAGCTGCTGAACTAAATACACGTTTCCCAAATCTGTCCATCTGTCGAGACTCCTTGCTTGGTGGATGAACAGAGGAAGAAGTCTCCGCCAACTCCTCCTCTGTGGCTACTGCCGCTACCATGGCATCTACCGGAATGCCGTTAGACAAGAATTCTTTTCCAGGAGGGGCAGACAGGAACTTATTTGGTCTTCTAGGGACTGGCTCCATGGCATCAGGAGTATCCCGCACCTTCTGACTAACCAGATCCATTAGCTCATCAAAAGGTGGAGACATCCAAGAGGCAAAGAGTTGAGACCCGAAAGCCTTCAGGGTACGACTCATCAGAAGGGTTGACAGTGGGCCTGTCACACCTCTGTTTAAGGATCTCTAGGATGTCCACAAAGGAGACAGAGGACTACTTAGGGGACCCCTACGACTCATTGAGGTCAGTGTCCGATGTCAGACATCCTGGGAGTCCATATGCTTCCTCTTGCATACTTTCTTCCGAGGGGGCTCCTCAAAAGGACATCAAGGGAGGGCCCGGAAGAGTGGGGGCCACCAGCTGGTGGCTCCTGAGGCTGTGGGTCTCTGCTGCCTCCGGAGAGAGTAGGTACTGAGACTGAAGTGGGAGCCCTGGGGGGAAGAGTGCTTGTACCACTGGCAGGGGCCGTCGATTGTGACAGCACACTCATCACATCAAAAGCAGACCTCTCCGGCTCCAAAGACCATCCCCACTCCGAAGAGACAAAGGACGGTGCTGGAACATGAGCCACTGGCTCCGAGAAAGATACAGGGTTCAAGCTCACCCTGGTGGAAGCACCGAGAGGAAGGCTCGGAACAGATGAAGATAGATTCAAACGCTCCCCCTCAGCACCGACATTAGAGTTTCGGTCCATGGACACGACAGACGGATCCGAGCGTGTAGGAGCCGAACTCAGCTCCAATGCAAAAGTAAGAGGAGCTGGAACCAAGGGTTCCCTCAGTTGGTAACAAGCACTCCAGCTCCGAAAAACCAGCATGGCTCTGAGGAGGAATCATGGATGAGGACAAGACTGGTTAGAGTGACTCCGGAGCCGACTGGGTCGGAGCCAACAAAAATGTAGGCAGGGCAGATGACTTCAGGAGTCTCAGTACTACCCTCTCCACATAATCATCCGAAAGACTCCTGGAAGACCTAGAAGATAAAGTTAGGGATCTTAACCTAGCAGGTACTGGAGATTCGACCATCAAGAAGTCCGGTAGGGACTCTACAGATTGGCTCCGAGAAGCAGAGTCAACTATTTCCAAGGGTTCAACAGTCAGCACCGAAGCACCTGTGACCGACTCTGAAACCATGGTGCTCTCCTTCGGCTCAGAAGACTGAGGAGTCAAGGAGGCAGATTTTGTTAATTTGGCTGGCGGCTCCGAAACACCAGCCAATTCCAGAGAAGGCCTTTTTGAACCTTTAGATTTTGAGTCAGATCTTGACTTTGAAGACTTAGACGAAGAAGCCGAAAAACCAAAGCTTCCTCGAAGGTTGGCTTCAGAAGACCCAAGTATCAGTTTGTTCTTTCTCTCCTGCAACACTCTAAGACAGAAAGCATCACAGAACAAACATGATTCTTGCAAATAGATGGCTCCCAAGCAGTAGACACAGCTACTGTGGCCATCTATCAAAGACATTTTCTGGGAACACTTCATACATTTTTTAAACCCAGAGGGTTTGCGCTCCTTGCTATCCTTAGACATTGCAAGACACAAGCAACCAGATTAGAAGAGAGAAAGAGAATGACTGAGGACTAGGTCCTCTAACTAAAACAGGCCTAGCCCTGCAGCAGAATTACACAAGGACTAGGTCCTCTAAGTTAAACGGACCTAGCCTGGTGTAAGAAAAAAACTAGGTCTTTCACTAACATACAGATATTCAGTCACACAGGAAATATTTTCAAATAAAAATACAATGGAGTAGAAACACGAGGACTAGGTCCTTTAAGTTAAACGGGCCTAGCCCTGTGAAGAACGGGGTCTTCTAATTTAAACAGACCAAGTATACCATAACACACACATGCTCAAAGGATAGGAGAAAAATTTGCAACTGTAAAGTGATTAAGACTTTAGCCGGTCCCTCCTAAAGGCCACCTGTCAACAATAATTGATTGACGGGAAGTAATCAATAGGAGCCCCTATTGATTAAGAACGGCGAAACCGCCAAAACTATCTAGACAATAAATCGCAACTGCATCTAACTACTGATACACAGGAGACTACTACTACTACTGGTCACACAAGACAATTAAGATAAACCCTAGATGTATACACTTTCCAGTAAATAGGAAAATGGCAAAACCACCAAAAACTAACGATTTAGGCAAAAAGCGCAACTGCGCCTAACTACTGGTACACAGGATACTACTACTACTACTGTCAAACAAGACCAGAAGACAATTAAGATAAAAGCCCTATATATGTATATATTCAGTAAATATGCAAAAAAAAACACTAGATAATGAAAAATGCAGAACAACTTAGCCAGACCCAAGAGAAGCACATCCAAACTCGATGCGGCAAACGAGATCTGGGGATTGCACTGGTGCACCATGGGATACCTCAAGTCTTCGAGCTTGAAAATCGGCCAAGTCGGAGCTGAGGATCGGCTCCTAACCCATTTGTAAAAATGAAGGTGAGATTGGACTACCTAACATGTAACGGTTTTCTAATATTGGAAATCTGAAAAGTACAGTTTTGTACCTACCATAAATGTAGATGTCCGAGAGGTATGCATCTGCAGTCCTAACAAATGGGTTGTCCTGCCTCAGGCAGCCCTTTGGTCAGTCGGATTCCAAAGTCTGGGTTTGGCCTCGGCTGATGTCGCACTTCACCCGACGTCATAGCTGCTGTGAATTGGGTATAAAGGCATCAGCTGACGCCATTTTCCTCAGTGTTTCTTGCCCCAGATGCCAGGTGCCCTCTAGGAAGGCTAAATTTGGATAAATGTAAATGATTCCAAACAGTAGAGAGCAAACAAAAATAAACATGTATATACATATATACAAACAAATACACCATAATAGATTCCCCCAGCTAGCTACAAGATGGGCAAATACCCTAGGAGTACCACAGAGGGGAAAGGAGGGTGGGTAATCCTGACTGCAGATGCATACCTCGGACATCTACATTTATGGTAGGTACAAAACTGTACTATGTCCTTCAAGGATGCATCTGCAGTCCTAACAAATGGGTAGAATACCATAGCCAAACTGGGGGAGGAGGCACTAAGATGATTATGGTGTAGTTAAGATCCCTTGCAAAACAGCAGTTGCAAAACCTGCTCGGGATCTGGAGTATAAAGGTAGATTATAATGCTTGGCAAATGTATGCACGGAGCTCCAAGTAGCAGCTTCTAAAATGTCTTTGGTAGCCACTCCTCGTAAGAAAGCTGTAGTAGTAGCTGTAGCCCTTGTGGAGTGAGGTCTGATGTTTTTTGGAGTTGTCTTTCCATGAAAAGAGTAACAAAATCTAATGCAATTTCCTATCCATTTTGAGATTGTCTGTTTTGAAATTGCTTTTCCTTCCATTCCTGTTGCATATGCTACCAGAAGCTGGTCAGTTTTTCTATTGTTCTTGGTTCTGTCCAGATAGTAGCGCAATTGCCTGTGCACATCTAAGGTATGTAGTAGTCTTTCCCCCCTGTTCTGTGGGTTGGGGAAGAATGTTGGTAGGTGGATTGCTTGGTTCAATGATACCCTGGAGACCACTTTTGGCATAAAAGTAGGGTTAGTTCTCAAGGACACTCTATCCTGATGGAAGATAAGGAAGGGCTGTACTGCCATTAATGCCTGTAATTCAGAAACCCTTCTTGCTGAAGTGATTGCAAGCAGGAAAGCAGTTTTCCAAGATAAGAACTGTAATTCTGCTGTTGCTGCTGGTTCGAAAGGGGGAAGTGTTAACTTTTCCAGCACAAAGTTAAGGTCCCATGTAGGCAAAGGTGGCTTCCTTGGAGGCTTTTACATTTTTAATTCCTCTCAGAAACTGCCTGAGTAGAGGATGAGAGAAGACTGGAGGATCCATGTTGTATTCTGCTGAAATTGCTGATGCATGAATCTTAATGGAGGAGTAAGACAGGCCATTGTGGAAAAGTTCTGCTAAATATTCCAGGATGTTAGCTATGTTTGCTAATGATACATTTTCTCCTTTGCTGCACTCCAAATGAGGTATCTTTTCCATTTGGCTGAATAAGTCTTCCTTGTGGAGGGTCTGCGAGCCTCCAGGATAATGTCTTTAACCCTCTGAGATAAATCTGGGTTATTTTGTTTTATATAATATTCCAAGCAGCTAGCTGCAGTGTTTTCAAGTTTGGATGTAGGATCTTGAAGTTGTTCTGTGTTAGCAGTAAAGGAACTAGAGGTAGAGGCCATGCGTATGTCCGAGACATACTCCTCAGTAGCGGGTACCAATGCTGCCTCGGCCAGTCTGGAGCTATCAGGATGATCTTTGGGTGATCTTCTTTGATCTTCAGTAGCACTTTGTGCATCAAAGGAAGAGGTGGGAATGCATATGTTGTCAGGTTTTCCCAACTGAAGGAGAGGGAGTCCACCTTCCAAGCAAGTGGGTGGTATGTCCTTGTGCAGAATTTCCTCAATTGGTGGTTGTGTGGGGATGCGAACAGGTCTATTTCTGGTAGTCCCCATTTCTTTGTAATGGATATGAAGATGTCTGGATGCAGCATCCATTCGTGGGCATCCGTGGTAGTTCTGCTTAAGGTGTCTGCTAGTATACTTTCTTTTCCTGGCACAAATATGGCCTGGAGCTGAATGTTGAGGTTCAGGGCCACATTCCACAGGTCCATTGCCATCCGGCATAGAGGATATGAGTGTGTGCCTCCTTGTTTGTTGATATACCACATGACTGTGGTGTTGTCCGTCCTTATCAGCGAATGACCCTGTTGAAGAAACGGTCTGAATGTCTGAATTGCCTGTTTCACTGCCAGCATCTCTTTTTGATTTATGTGTAGGTTCAGCTGGTCTTGTGTCCATAGGCCTTGTATACACTTGTCCACCATGTGTGCCCCCCAACCGAGGTCTGAGGTGTCCGTGGTGATAGTCTGGCTTGGGTGAGGCTTGTGGAAAGGCAGTCTTCTGTTCAACTGACAGGCCTGAGCCCACCACAGGAATTCTTGCTTCAGGCATGGAATTATTGGAATCTGGGCTTCTAGACTGTGCTTGTGATGAGACAATAAATTCCTTAGGTACCATTGCAACTTCCTCATATGCAGTCTGGCATGTGGAATCAATATTATACAGGATGCCATGTAACCCAGGGCTTGCAGGACTTTCCTTGCTGTAAGCTGGTTCTGTGTTGTTAATGCCATGAAATAGAGTGGTAGTTGCTTTTGCTTTTCTGCTGTGAGAAATGCCATCTGATTTGAAGTGTCCAGTTCTGCACCCAAGAATGTTATCCTTTGGGATGGTACCAGCCTTGACTTTTTCATGTTGACTATGTATCCCAGGGCTTGCAGTAGTTGTATAACCTTTTCCAAATCTTTTGTTAATTTGGTCTTGTTGTCCGCTTGTATTAGGCAGTCGTCCAGGTATGGATAAATCTGAATTCCCTTAAGCCTGCAATGAGCAATTACTGATGCCAGGCATTTCGTGAATACTCTGGGCACAGTAGATAACCCAAAGGGCAATGCTGAGAATTGATAATGCTCTGATCCTGCAAGAAATCTGAGGTATCTTCTGCAATCTGGTTGTATAGGGACGTGCAGGTATGCCTCCTTGAGATCTAGAGTCACCAGCCAAGACTCCTTGCCCAGCATGGGAAGAAGTTGCTGTAGGGTAAGCATTTTGAATTTTGGAACAATGAGATATGTGTTCAGAGCGGACAGGTCGAGAATAGGTCTCCATTGGTTTTCTTTCCTTAGTACCAGGAAAAGTCTGGAGTAAAATCCTTGTCCTTGTTCCATAGACGGTACTTTTTCTATAGCTCTCATCCTTAGTAAGTGGTTGATTTGTCCTAGAGCGTTTGTTTTTTGGTTTGGTGGTAGGTTTGGCATTCCTCTCTTTTTTGGTAGAGTGTGGAAGTGAAACCTGTAGCCTTTGTCTATTGTCTGTAAAATCCATTTGTCTCCTGTAATGTAATGCCAGTTTACGGAAAATAAGGCTAGCTTTCCGCCTAAGGGTGCTTCCAGTTGTTCCCTGGTAGGCGGTATTAGAGTCAAGTCATTGTGTCTGTCCTGTGGAAGTGGTAGTAGCTGGATCTGTGGCAGTACTTCTCTGGTTGTTAGGCTGCCACTGACGTCCCCAGTAGGCACCTCTGGATTGGCCTCTGCCTCTTGGGCGCCTATTTCTGCCCCTCTGTGCTCTGGAGGTGCCTGGAAAGGACCAATTCTTCGAAGGCCAATTTCTACTAAACCTCGGAGGCTGGACCTGTAAGAAATCCTTGACTGTTTGGACAGATTTTGCTTTTTCTTCCACCTTCTTTAGCACTTGCTGTGCAGGGGAGCCAAACAAACTTTGTTTCTCCATGGTAGCACCTAGGAGCTTTGACTTTACATGGTCTGGTAAGGATTGCTCTTTTAACCATGCATGCCTTCTGATCACTGTACCAGTCATAGCTGATCTAAAGGAAGCCTCCAGTGCATCATAGCCGCATTTTAAGGAATGATTACTGACCTGCTGAGTGTTATGTACCAAATCCTGAAGGGACTTACGGTCTATAGGTTCAGGAGAGGACAGTTTTTTATTTAGCTGGTCTAACAAAAATTCCTGATACTGAATCATGTGGAATTGACAGTTTAAGGCCCTAGCCGAAAGAGTAGCAGAAGTATAAACTTTTACCCCATCTCTCTAATGCCCTAGATTCTCTTGCAGAGGGAGGGTTTTTGGCAGAGGCAGCTGCTACAGCTTTGGGGCCCTGTGAAATAGTTTCAGGATCTGCAATAGGAGCCTTATACAAGTGAAAGTGTGTGTCCGGGACCCTGTAATATCTGCCGGGCTTAGCAGGGGCCGGGGGTAGAGAGTCAGGGGCAGTACAAGCATCATTAAATGCATCATCCACAACTGTTAGTACTGGAGGAATGGCTAAAGGCCTGTGCTGTGGTAAATGTAAAAAGGTCCTTAGCCTTTTCCTTGAATCTGAAAAATCCTGGCCCTGCCATTGAAATTGCTCTCATAGCATGCAAGGTTTCCCCAAAAGAAAATTCCTCAGGAGGAGAGGCAGAAGGAATGGAGTCTTCTGCATCAGAGTCCTCATATGGAGAATAAGGGCCTTCTGGAGGATTTGAGTTTTCTGAATCATCCGAGGAATAATCAGTTGAAACTGGCTCAGGGGGCTCTGCTCTAGGCCTCTTCTCTGGAGGGGGTTGAGAGGCCCTGTCAGGGTGAGGCTGGGATCCGCTGATCAAAGAAATGAGATCCTCAGCCAGGCTGAGCATTTGGGAACTAGAGGTAGGCCTGTGTGAGGGGATTTTAGCAGGCAAGGCCTTAGAAGTTTTAGCTGCTTTAGCCCTGGAAAAAGCCTTGATAGACATAGATGCAGGGGGCCTAGCAGGTCCACGTGCAGGAGTAGATATGTCTAAAGGAATAGTATCTGATAAATCCTGGGAACCTGCTACAGCAGGGGAAATTTCAGTAGCAGATTCAGCCATGCTGTGAGAGACCTCGGCTATAGGAGGTATGCTTTCGGCCGAAGGAAGAACCGTGGACTCTGTTTCAGCCGAAACAGAGACACTCGCGGTTGGCTTAACCGTGGTTTCGGCCGAAACCGCGGACCGCGAGTGTCGGTCCTTTTCCTTACGCTTTTTAGCGGATTGTGAAGTCTGAGTCTCCGACGGCATTTTGTAAGCAAAAGCGGGGCCAAAAAACTCCTCTGCAAACTCCGACCGACGTCTAAGTGTCCGTCGGTTGAAGGAAGCACAGGCTAGACAAGCTGCTACGTCGTGGTCTGGGCCTAAGCAAGGAAGGCAGTAAGAGTGGAAATCCATTTGTTTCCCACAAGTTAAACAGTTATTTACTTTTTCTGACATCGGCTGAGGCAAGAAAGAGTCCCCACTGGAGTACTTAGTTTTTTAGAAGTCTTCGATAGTAGTAATCTCTGGATCTGACTGACCGGCACTTGCGAACAGCTTCTGCTTCGGGCACCGCGCGGCAAGAAAGACTGAGGAAAATGGCGTCGGCTGATGCCTTTATACCCAATTGACAGCAGCTATGACGTCGGGTGAAGTGCGACATCAGCCGAGGCCAGACCCAGACTTTGGAATCCGGCCGACCGAAGGGCTGCCTGAGGCAGGACAACCCATTTGTTAGGACTGCAGATGCATCCTTGAAGGACATTGTGAAAGTTACTCTGTTATTGTCCAGCGAGTCTGGAGTGTGGAGGTGTGTATTTGGAATATTTCTGACTAAATGTTTCTGATAACCAGCTCATCTGGATGGCTCACTGACATACGCAAACGTTTTCCTCAGAAGTACAAAGTTAATCTATCCTTTAGAAAATTTTGAAGGTCCCAGTTACCAAGATCCTTACTGAAGTCCTATACATTTCAATTACCAAGATCCTTATTGATCATAGGAAGATACTAGGCTAATGGCCCTAGGGCCCTTGCAAGCCTGACAAGTTCTTACCCTTATTTCCATGATCAGCACCCACTGCCCCTGTCCATGAGGGACACAAGTGAAACCTCTGGGTTGAATTTGTAGTCACCTATCCAATCGTCCAGACTGTGTTTTAAGAGGGCCAGTGAGGTGTTCTGTTTGACATGAAGTGGGAGTCTGTGCCAAAGGTATGGTACCCTCTGGGAGACAAATCTGTCCCTCCTGCAGGTTTTATTAATGTCACATACTAGGTTAAGTTTTTTTGGAGTAAATAACCTGTGCACCATCTGACTTATGGATATGCAGCATTTCAATAACGCAGGGTCAGAGATTGCCTTGTATGCTGGGCAGAAATCACCTCTGAATAGTCTGCATGAAACAAAATAAAGTGCCAGTAATTTCAGATGATCCCCAAAGGACAGACATTGAAGACCTAGAAAGCACAGTTGTGTACCTACCATAAATGTAGATGTTAGAGTGTATTTACTGTTGCAGTCATTACACTAGGGTTATTCTGCTGGCAGGCTACATGCAGTCGGCCTGAATTCCAAAGTCCTGGTCCGGCACTGATTGCTGTCGCCTCTTCCCCGACGTCAGTGCGCCAGGGGTATATAAGATGCAGCAGACGCCATTTTCTTCAGTTTTTCTTGCAACAGATGTCAGGTGCAACCAAGAAGGTAGGCAATACATACTGCTTATGAAAACATACAGTAAAATAAAACCAATACCTTCCTCTACAATCAAATACACCACATAGGTTGTATAGGATAGAGAAGTATAGATAGGTCCCAGCAAATAAAGGGGGATGGAGGGTGGGTAACCTGGACTGCAACAGTGAATACACTCGAACATCTACATTTATGGTAGGTACACAACTGTACTATGTTCATCGTGTTTCACTGTTGCAGTCATTGCACTTGGGTTGAATCCCAAAGCTGAGGTAGGGCGGCTGGGTCTAAAATAGAATTAGGCCATGAGTCTCTGCAGAACTGCATTGGCAAAGCCTGCTCTGGATTTAGAATAAAGAGGTAAGTGATAATGCTTGGTAAAGGTGTGTACTGAACTCAAAGTTGCAGCCTCCAAAATATCCTTGGTTGGTACTCCTCTGAGAAAGGCTGCTGAAGTGGCTGCTGCCCTGGTAGAATGTGGCCTAATATTCTTAGGCACTGACTTGCCATACTGTGCATAGCAGAAACGAATACAGTGTCTTATCCATTTTTAAATAGTCTGCTTTGAGATAGCCTTTCCTTGTGATCCTGCAGCATATGCTACAAACAGTTGCTCAGTTTTTCTGAAAGCTTTTGTTTTGTCCAAGTAACAGTGTAGCTGCCTGTGTATGTCCAAAGAGTGCAGAAGTCTCTCCCCTTTATTTTGGGGATTTGGATAGAATGTTGGCAAATGAATCGCTTGCTTAAGAGCCACACTGGATACTACCTTTGGCATAAATGTTGGGTTTGTCCTTAGAGAAACCCTGTCCAGATGAAAAATGATAAAAGGTTCCACTACCATTAATGCCTGGAACTCAGACTCTTCTTGCTGAAGTTATTGCTAGGAGCAGAGCAGTTTTCCATAAGAATTTTATATCAGCTGTATTGGCTGGCTCAAAAGGAGGCAGTGTGAGCTTTTCCAAAACAAAGTTGAGGTCCCATGTAGGCATCGGTTTTCTCCTTGGGGGGGGGGGGTCTTATGTTTTTTTGCCCCTCTGAGGTACTGTCTTAGCAGTGGATGAGAGAAAATTGGAGGTTCCGTATTGTAATGAGATGAAATGGCTGAGGCATTGATCTTAATTGATGAGAAGGATACGCCTTTGTCCAGCATCTCCGTTAAGTATTGCAAAATCTGAGGAATATTTGGAACAAGTGGTTCAAGTCCTTGTGCCCGATTCCAAGCACAGAATCTCTTCCATTTTTCTGCATAAGATTTCCTGGTGCTGGGCCTCCTAGCCTCCAAAATAACATCCATAACGACTTCGGAGAGAGGTGTGTTCTGAGTGGCTATATTATTTGCCATGCCGCCAGATTTAAAGGTTCTGAGATGGCTGTGCAGGATCTGATTGTTTTGTTGAGTCAGAAGATGAGGAATTTGAGGTAAAGTCCAGGCTGGGCCTTGAGACAAGCTCTTTAGGATTGGGTACCAGTGCTGGTGTGGCCAGTCTGGGGCAATCAGAATCATTTTTGGCTTCTCTTGTCTGACTTTTAGGAGTACCTTGGGAAGGGGAGGCAATGGTGGAAAGGCATAAACTGTTAGGGTTTTCCACCTGAATGATAGAGCATCCACTTTCCATGCTTGTGAGTGATAAGTCCTTGTGCAGAATCTCTGTAGTTGGCAGTTGTGAAGGGAGGCAAAAAGATCTATGTCTGGGCATCCCCATTTCCTTGTTATGATGCTGAAGACCTGTGGACCTAGTTTCCACTCGTGAGGGTCCATGAGATTTCTGCTTAGTCTGCCAGAGTATTTTTCTTTCCTGGCAGGAATTGTGCCTGCAGATGTACTTGATAGGTCAGTTCTGTGTTCCACAAAGTCATGGCTTGCCTGCAGAGGGGGTAGGAATGTGTGCCCCCTTGCTTGTTTATGTAGCACATAACTGTAGTATTGTCCATCTTTAGCAATAGTTGTCCTGGATGTAGTAGATCCTTGAAGGCTGTCAGGGCATTCTGCACAGCTAGCATCTCTTTTTGATTGATATGAAGATGCATTTGGTCCGCGGGCCATGTGCCCTGAATACATTTTCCTGCCATGTGTGCCCCCCAGGCATAATCCAATGTGTCCGTTAGTGTCTGCCTGGCTGTGGGTAAAGTGAAAGGCTGTCCCTTGTTGCGGTGACAGGCCTGTGCCCACCACTGAAACTCCTGTTGCAGGCAGGGAATAAGAGTTATTGTTTCCAGGCTGTTGCAATGCTGAATCCAAAACCTTTTTAGATACCATTGTAGCTTCCTCATATGCAGTCTTGCATATGCAATTAGTAGGATGCAGGATGCCATGAAGCCTAAAGCCTGCAGAATTTTTCTTGCAGGTAGCTGGGTCTTTGTTGTCATCATTTGAAAGTAAAGGGTCAGTTGCCTTTGCTTGTCTGGCGTGAGATATGCCATCTGGGCAATTGTATTTAAGCTTGCACCCAGGAATATCTCTTGAGAGGGCACTAGTTTTGATTTATTTTCATTTACTGTGTACCCTAGGCAAATTAGCAATCTTTTTACAAATGCCAGATGCTTCAGTAGAATGTCCTTGCTCTCTGCTTGAATAAGGCAGTCGTCCAAGTAGGGATACATCTGAAATCCTTTTTCTCTGCAAAAAGCAATTACTGGTGCCAGGCATTTTGTGAAGACCCTGGGCACAGTAGATAAGCCAAAGGGCAGTGCAGAGAATTGGCAATGCATTGAGCAGGCTATGAATCTGAGGTATCTTCTGCAAGATTGTCTGACTGGGACATGCAGGTATGCCTCTTTGAGGTCCGAAGTAACTACACAAGCCTTCTTGCCCAGCATGGGTAGAAGTTGCTGCAGTGTCAACATTTTGAATTTTGGAACATCTAGGAAAGTGTTTAGAATAGACAGGTCCAGTATTGGTCTCCAGGCTTTGTCCTTTCTGGGTACCAAGAAAAGTCTTGAGTAAAACCCTTGCCCCTGTTCTTGCTGTGGTACTTTTTGAATAGCCCTCATGTCCAAGAGAGCAGAAATTTGTTTTCTGCCTCTGCCCACTGATTTTGTGGCAGGTCTGGCATACCTTTTGACCTTGGTAGGGTGTGAAAGTGGAACCTGTAACCCTGAGAAACAATATTCAGTACCCATTTGTCCTGGGTGATCATGTGCCAATTTTGTGAGAAAAGTGCTAGTCTTCCCCCTAAGGGTGCTGCCAAAAGGTAAGTGCTTGGCATTTGTAGAGGAAAGTCATTGGGACTGTTTCCTATAAGGTTGAGATTTGTCTTCTCCACCTTTGGGGGCTGAAGTACCCCATTGTTTAGGTCTGTATGAGCCTTGGGGCTGAGATCTGCCTCTTGGGCATCTGTATCTGCCTCTTTGTGGCCTGTCCGACACTGGAAAGGACCAAATTTTAGAAGGCAAGTTCCTGCTAAATCTAGGTGGCTGAACCTGTAAAAAATCCTTTACTGTCTGCATTGATTTTGCTTTATCCTCCATTTTCTTTAACACCTCTTCTGCCTTAACACCAAACAAAGTATCATGCTGTAATGGAGCATCCAATAATTTTGCTTTAACATGATCGGGTAAACTCTGTTCTTTTAACCAAGCATGCTTTCGAATGCCAGAACTTGTAACTGCGGCTCTGCAAGATGCCTCTAATGAATCAAACCCACACTGCAAAGTATGCTTTCCTACTTGTTCAGCTGCATGCAATAAATCCTGCATTTCCTTGTTCTCAGGACACTAAGCATTTTCTGTTTAAGCAAAGACATTAGGTATTGTTGATATTTAAGCATGTGAAACTGGCAGTTTAAAGCCCTTGCAGCTAAAGTAGCAGAGGTGTAAACTTTTTCCCCCATCTGTCTAGAGCTCTAGAATCCCTATCAGAGGGAACGGGGTTTTTTGCAGTGGAAGCCTTGACCCCTTTGGGACCCTGAGAAATAATTTCTGGATCAGCAGCAGGGTTTTTATAAAGAAATTTGAGAATCTGGAACCCTGTAGTACCTATCTGACTTAACTGGTGCAGGGGGTAAAGAATCAGGAGTCAAACTGGATTCAGAAAATACATCAACATCTAGTACAGGGGGGATAGCAAGATGCCTGTGCTGAGGTAGTAAAATAAAGTCTCTGAGCCTTTTCTTGGAATCTGAGTAATCTTGGCTCTACCAATGGAAATGTTCCCTCATAGTGTGCAGGGTTTCCCCAAAAGAACAGTCCTCAAGAGAAGAGGCTGAAGGGATAGATTCTTCAGCATCAGAGTCTTCATAGGGAGGAAGAGGAATCAGAAGAAATAGAAAGCTGGTCAGAGGATTCATAATCAGTGTCTTGCCTAGGCCTTTTATCAGGAGGGGGGTGGGAACCCCTGATCAAAGTAATTAGGTCTTCGGCCATTTTGTTTCTTTGGCATAGATGACTGTCCAGGAGAATGCTGTACTGGTTTCTTTGTCTTTAAAGGTGTTTCAGACTTTGACTTGGCTGCAGAAGTGCTCTTGATAGTAAGCTGTGTAGGTCTGAAAACACCCTCAGAAGCCGATGCCTGCTCAGCGGCTCCAGACCCACCTGAGGGAATTGTTTCCATAGGTCCAATACCTCGAGTATCCAGAGGCCTAGCTGTCTCCACGTGGGAGCCGGAGGCAGCCTGTGGCTTTGAGGTAGCGAGCGCCAGGGGCTGCGAAAGCGCCTCACTGAGAACCGGAGACTGGCCTAGAAGAGGCTTCGTCTGTTTTGGACCTTGGATGCCTGTTCCTTTTCTGTCGCTGCGTTTTTTATGAATTCCGGTCGTCGGTTGTTCCGATGGCATTATGTAGTTAAACCTTTAGTGCGTTGGTTGAATCTAGCACAAAACCGACAACTAGCAACGTCGTGGTCAGGGCCTAGGAAAGGAATACAGTAAGAGTGAAAATCCTTATGAGTTATTTGCTTCCGACAAGAAATACAATTGTTAACTTTTACTGACATCGGTCTGGAGCAAGAAAAAGTTTCCCCAACAGGGTACTTGGCTTTATTGAAGACTTCGGTTCTGAAATTCAATTTCAAAAATCTCAGGAGTCGGCCGACCAGCACTTGCTAACTGCTTTTGCTTTGGGCACCGAGCGGCAAGAAAGACTGAAGAAAATGGCATCAGCTGCATCTTATATAACCCTGGCGCACTGACGTCAGGTAAGAGGCGACAGCAACAGATGCCAGACCAGGATATTGGAATTTAGGCAGACTGCGGGTAGCCTGCAGCAGGATAACCCAAGTGTAATGACTGCAGCAGTGAAACACGATGAACATCTTTCCTTGTGAGGAACCTTTGTGGTCTCTTCCAAGTGCTGGAGGTGCTTTGTAAGGTACATACCAAAAGTGGTGCTGTACTCAGTTACTGGCCTGATGAAGGAAGAGTACAGAGAGGTTCTAACTTCGTTTTTCTGGAGGCAATGCCCTTACTTACGAGACAAGTGATATAGAATGCCTTTCTTACCACTGTGGAAATGTGGTGCTCAAAGGTAAGGCTGCTGTCAACCTTGCTTTTGATGTGGTAGTTAGCAGGAACTCTGTTCTTACTGAAAAGGAATAATAAATTTTTTTTGCATTGAGTTTAAGGCCATAATGCCAGGCCATGGCACCAATCATTTGTTTGTGTCAGACCCTCTTGTAGGATGACATAATTTGGAGATTCTATGACCACTCCCAGTTTGCAGTCATCAGCAAACTTTGTCAGCCACAGACCATTAGTTTTTGTTTGTGCTTCGGAGAAATAGATCCCTAACAGCAACGGTCCCAGGACTCATCCCTGTGGAACACCACTGGTTACGGGTCTGCTGTTGGAGGTGGATTTCCCCATTTTGAGTTCTAGCAGTGAACCTGGTAGCGATACATCTAATATCAGGTCTGATGCCTAGCTGGGTGAGTTTGTCAATGATGCCAGAGTGGGGGATATTGTCAAACGCCTTGGCTAAGTCCAGGTAGGCTGTATGCACAGATTTTCCATTGTCCAGGGCCTTGATGAAGTCATCCACCAGGTTTAACAGGCACAATCTCCCCTTGACAAATCCAAACTGAGGAGGGTCATGCGCTTGGAGATTTCTTATACCTCTGTTGATAAGGCCCATGATGACTCGCACCATGGCCTTGCAGATACAGCTAGTCAGGCTAATAGGTCTACAGTTCCCAGAATCAGTGGAAGCACCACTTTTGCGCAAGGGAACAAGAGTGGCTGTTTTCCACTCAGCTGGTACGAAGCCAGTGCTTTGACTATGATTGAAAAAAGAACCCAGTGGTGCTGCTAATTCATGTTTGGAGCCCATGTAGGATTCAGCCAGAGGTTCTATTACGTCCCATACATGCTGTGTGTTTGGTCTTGGACAGGGCATTTACAACATGCTCTTTGGAGATAGAGGCCCCCTATATTTCAAAATTATTGGAACTTTTTTATGAGTAGCCCAAACTCCATGACTCGTTCACTACCTTCTCAGTTAATGTTTTATTGCAAATCTCCACCCAAGATACATGCCTTGTATTATCAGATGGTGTCTTGTTATTCACATATCCTTTTTATATGTTGCCTATTTACATTATCTGCATTTTACTGAGGTATTACAAATGTGTCCTATGCCCCACCTGATTCCACAATACTGCAGTTATTAATTGCTTTTAGCCTACCTTTGTTTGGATTGCTGATACAGCTTCTGCTTCTTTTCGTCCCTGTCCCGGATGTCTGCAGAAGTGCATACATTACTTGGATGGTGTGGACTGGGAGGTTAGAGGTGGTGCTTACTGTTTAATTAACTGATCTACAGTAGTCTGCCTAATATCTCTGTTTTTGCCTCAGATTTATGCCCATGCCCTCATTAAGTTTTTTTCCCCCTGGTAAATGGCTAAGGATTACAGTCAGTCAAGAGTGCCATTCAGAGTTTTTATGGTGCTTATTGTGCAGAAAAAACATATCCAAGAAACACCTGTTGTTTTTATAACTGTTGTAAGTAAATTACAGTTGTCTGATAATTAAAGCTATGAGCTGTTAACGAACAGTGTCCTGTAGTCAAATATGCAGAGTTTGAATCGTTCCACCTCCATTTGTCTTGTGTTAAGAGAGTGTCACAACCAGAGTGTGTTCCTGTGTTGCCCTAAAAAAAAGCACTTTACCCAGTGTGTTTTCCTGGTTAATAGATAAAATTGTGTTTTAAAATTTTCACACCAGTATGTGTGGCTTTTCTTGGCAAGGAAACGGATTGGTATTGCCACCTTTTCCTGGCAAAATTTGTGGCTTTCTAGCAAGTTGTTGTGTATTGCAGTCACTAAATAATGACAGACATTAGGTTCAGTCATCAAATCCTTCAAGAAATGTTTGCTAATGCAAAGCCTATTTTGAAATCTTTCTAACTGTACAAGATAAATATTTAAATTCAGTTCATGACTTCAAGTTTTTATTTCTGATTCTTGAGGTAAGAAGTTGATGGGGCAGAGTGCGTGGCAGTGGATGACACACTACGGTTCTCACAGCAGTGAGCTGAGATGCAGTCATTTACTTGATCTTAAGAGGATATCTGAGGTATACAGTCATATAAGTGGATGTAAGTTATGGTTGTGTGTATGCACACAGGACAGTTCTTAACTGACCTTGAGTCTTTCTTACATTTATGGAATTTTCCTTGTAAAATTTGTAGTTTCTGGTAAAGTCTGGTGCACTGCAGTCGCTAAATAATGGCAAACTTATGAGTTCCAAACTTTATACCCTTTAGAAAATGCTTTCTAAGGCAAATCATGTTACCTTGTTAGCAACTAGGTATAAGACACCAATATTTAAAATCTCTTCCTGATTTTTGGCCTTTGTCTGCCATTGTTTTTTAGGGTTTGCCCTGGATTCTTAAGCTTATAAGTACAAATATGACTCTGTCATTGCCCATGTTGGTGTGGATGACCTGAGCCGTACCTCTCTGGACTACATGAAGACAGAAATGGAGGAGCTCTCTGATCACGTAGCCCAGGCTGGTATGACCCTGACCCTGAGTAGCATCCTACCCTTGCAAAGAATGATACCACGGTATAGAGAAAAAATTATCAATTTCAACAATTGGCTAAGCTTCTGGTGTCATTCAAAGGGGATCCAGTGTCTGTCAGCCTGGGATGACATGCTCGACAAGCCAAGCTGCTTTGCTAGAGACGGCTTGCACCTGTCACCCTTAGACTTTCAAATACTGGCCAAGGCTCTTGCCACTCCCTTAGGCAAGGCTCAAAAGACAAACCCACTGCTGTAAAAAGCACAAGTAACAAAAAACTGAGGGTAATGCTGTTCAATGCCATAAGTCTAAACCTCAAAGTGCACGTACTCGTGGCACTCCTCAGTATGGAGAAAATCGATATATGTGCAGTAACAGAAACCTGGTTTAAGGCTCTACAGAGCACCACAGCACTACCAGGCTACAACTCATACCATACATTTCGGCCGCAAAACCCAGACCGAAATACAAAAGGCAGGGGAGTATCCATATTCATCAAGGATACCCACACATCCAGGTTAGTGGCACAGCACGATGCATCAGAGATCACCACGTGCAACTAACGGGCAAAACTGCTATTCAAATTATAACTTGCTACAGATCACCCACCATGTACCAGGACCCCTACTCCGCATTCCTGGAAACAAAGGTCCTACCAAACACCCTGACATTGGGTGATTTCAATTATCCAAACATTAACTGGGAGAACTACTCTAGTACGAACTCCCTGGCCCAACATTTCCTAGAATTTATAAGCAAACACCCTGGATCAACTGGTTAACACCCCCACCAGAGGTGACAACATACTGGACCTGGTCATCACCAACATGGGCGACCAGTTTTCCACACCGGAGGTCAAATACTCGCTGGTTAGATCTGACCATAAACTAATCACTCTGGATATCCACATTCCGCCACCATCCCCGGTCAAAGAAACCTCTGTGAAAAACTTTTCAAAAGCAAAGTTCACGTTACTTAAGACAGAGATGGGAAGTTTCAAAACCCCCATGCTAAAGGATAACGTTGTCCAAGCTGCAAAGTCCTTTACTAATGCACTCTACGGGCACCTACAAGAATGCATGGATTGTGCTATCCCAAACAAAACAAAGACTCACTTCTCCAAAAAAAGGAAACCAGTCTGGTGGACCCCTGCCATAAACAAGCTATACAAGAGGAGGAGGAAACTAATACAGAAAAGAGCAAAATCCCAAGAAGGGAAGACATCCCTGATCAGTATCAACAAGAAACTACGTTCCTTCATAAAATCATCCAAGGCTAGCTTCGAAAGAAAAATCGCCATGGACTCCAAAGATAACCACAAGGCATTCTTTAGCTATGTCAAGAATCTAAATGGCAAATCTCATATCTGCTCGGAGTTGGTGCAGAATGGCACAAAATACACTGAACCAACCGATAAAGCCAACATCCTGGCAGACAGGTTCAGTGCAAACTTCATCCCCCTCTCACCCCCAAAAGGGTCCATAACTATACCAGAAGAATGTAGTCCCCCTGAAATCACAGATACTCAGGTTAAAACAGCCCTTTCCAAAGCCAAAAACACAGCATCAATGGGACCGGACGGTGTCCCAGGCTGTGTCGTACACTAGCTCAAAGATGAACTAACTCTCACCTAAACACAGTTTAAACTCAGCCTCTCCACAGGCTACATGCCCACAGAGTGGCGCACAGGAACTGTTATTCCGGCTCCACAAAGGTGGAGCCACAACAGACCCCAGGACCTATCGCCCTATAAACTGGACTAGCTTGGCCTACAAAGATATGGAACGCATCATCATGGATCTCATTAACAGAGACAATGGAAGCCTCCAAACACTGGACCCAACCAGTTCGGATTTAAGGGCAGATCATGCCTCCCTAAACCTAGTGAACTTCTTTGAGACAGTTACCACGGCTATAGACGAGGGAAAGGTGGTCCACACAGCCTACCTAGACCTCACAAAAGCCTTTGACACTATTCCCCACTCAGGTATTATGGACAAGCTCACCAGCCTGAACACAAACCCCTATGTCACGAGATGTGTTGCCAAGTGGCTCACGGACAGAACCCACATGGTAAGGAGTTGCAGGAGCTAGGTCTGACTCAACCTGTTACAAGTGGTGTTCACCAGGGTTCAATCCTAGAACCCCTCCTGTTCAGCATATACTTCAGAGGTACAGGCAAGGAGGACTATGGCTCACCAAGTTCACAGACAACTGCAAACTAGAGGCTATAATTGACTCTCCGGCTGACAGACATCCTCCAAAAGGGTCTCTCAGACAGACACCTGGTGTGAAAACCATGGTGCAAAGCTAAACGCCAAAAAGTGCATAGTCATCCCCTTTGGAAAAAACAAAGTACCCACAAACTTCCACATAGCTGGTAGCCCCCTAAACACGGAAGATGTAATAAGGGATCTGGGGACCCAAGTAGATAGTAACCTCTCCTTTGATAATCACATTGCCAAAGTGGTTAGAAAATCCTTCTTTGTGGCCCACCTAATCTCAAAAGGGTTTGCATCCAGATCGAAAGAGGTCACTGGGCCCCTTTACGCATCAGACCCATCAGAGAGTACAATGCCCTATTTGGGATGTACCTTACAAGACACCTGCAACAACTGGAAAGACCACAGAAGTTCCTCACCAAGAGGATCGCTGGTCTCAAGCAGTTGCCCTATGCAGCTCGACTGAAGAAACTCCAGCTGTACAGGGTTGCATACCGCCTACTCAGAGGTTATCGCTGCCTGACATACAAGGCCATGTCCAACCCAGAATTGATGGACATGCTCCACCTAAAGAAAACCATATCCCCTCGAGCCACACACTCCAGGGATCTAAACCTCACCACAATAAATAGGACGTGCTGGATGGATAGATTCCTATCCCAGAGATTTCCCATGCTCTGGAACAAGATTCCAATCTACATTAGGCAGAGCTCCTCGCTAACCTTCTTCAAGAGAAACCTTGACGAGAGGATGGGAAGCAGAAAGTTTACCCCAGGGATCACTTCAATGACTCTGCTGGACAGAGGCACAGGGAACTAATCTAAGGGGGTGGCGAAAGCCAACACATTCCGGCTAGGCTTATAAATGCCTTCGGGCAGATAGCCTAGTACCTACCTATGAACCTAAGATACTTATTAATTTCTGATATGTTATTAAATTCTGCCACTGCTTTGTCTTTAGCCTCTTTTCAAAGTAGTCCAATATCCATGAACCATGTATCAACTACCTTTACGGTGAATTAGTGTTTCTTTGTAACCCCCACACCACAAGATGCAAGCTTTTTATCTTCACACTGTCCTGTGTGCATAAATCGTCTTATGTTGCCAGTTTCCATTACGTAGATTACTTTAAAGTATTAATAACTATCCCCTACTTATCTCAACACTATACACATTGAGTTTTAGTCTTTCATTTTAGTTTGACAGAAACTGTGTGACATTTTTCCTGTATCAGAGCTACCTGCTAATGATATTAAGCTGTCTTCTCAAGTGCACACTTTTAAAGGTGGTGCTTGCAAACTATTTTTAAACATTTCACATTGTCTCTGGCCAATGTTTCTGCCTCCATATTTCATTACTCCACTTAACTTCTTTGCTGTCTTTGGACGGCCATCTCTCACTTTTAGATCACCAGATAATTTTACCCCATTGTCCACTTTATCTGATGTATTGGAGGGACTATAGACTGTAAAAAATGCAGTAGTTGCAGCTGAGTGGTGAAACCAGTGATCAGACCCATTCCTATAACAGGGTATTATGCAATGACTTGCTGTATTGGGTTTAAGTTTTACTTCAAAATACCTGGATTTTAATGTATGGTAAAACTCAAACTGCACTTCTGAAAGCACAGCTGAAGTCCTTACTTGCATGTTTTTATCTAAGCAATCAGTTTGTAATAGTTATGCAGAGATTCTCATTGTGCACCTACTTAGTGATACAGTATGTTAGCAAGCATTTTACTCCCCATTTAGTTTTAGCTCTTTTAGTCTTATTTATGGGAAGGTTTTAGTCATGGGGAGGCAGTAATGGAAAAGGAATTTGCCTGCATTACTTAACAAGCTATATACATTCAAAACAGTGCAGTTATTGCAGCTGAGCAGTGAAATCCCACTGGTCTTTTCGACAAGTGCTTAGCATCCTTGGCATCCTTGACATCCATCTGAACTATCATCTTTGGCAAAAGGGACCGCGGTTTAATATACCCTTTGAAGGGTGACAGATTCAGGAGTGTGTAATTGTCTTGTGCTGTACTGTGGTACCATTAATGAGGAATTAACCAGTGTCCAATGAGCTGCAAACTCACAACCTTTTCACGGTGGATGCATCTGGAGAGCACACAGAGGGGTTTTACAATAAAAGTGATACCACCTTTAACAGATGCTTGCAAAGTATAGGATTTTTCCCATCAAATAAGGAATAATCCAATGGATGAACGTCATGGCTACAGGTGGCTGACATGATGTTGCTTCATGTAGCATGTCTAGACACTCAACAGTAGTAGACACGCAGAATTATGTGATTTAAGAGATCACAAATGCATGCGTTTCACTTTGACATGAATGGCTTAATTTGATTGAAGCATAGTGTCAGAATGCCACCCCAATATGCAATGCATTTTATTGGCATAACACTCGCAGATCAGTTAAGTTTTCCTGTGGTAAACACCCTATAAATGCAGAGGGGCAATACAATTTGAAATTAAACTGTTGCGAATGTGGGGTATCCTTTTCATCATGGCAAAACAAGCACAGATGCCTTAGAAATCGGGATAGCTATCGAGCATGGTCTTAAAAAAAAAAAATGTGCTAAACATAACTTACAAGCTGATGAAGCACATGAAATGCTTTTATAGCAGGGAGTGACAATCAAAAAGAAGAAAAGCACAACATAGTATTAAAGAATATAACATAGAATTAACTCAGTAATACAGTCATAAGACATGTGGAGGTACCTTTGTTTTTTTTTACATCCCCATAGAAAAAAGTGATAATGTCACAGTTGTACTGAAAACAGAACTTTGATCTAGACCTTATGACAGGTAGTACAGTACTAAGAAATGCTTATAATGCAGTACTGACCACCATTATTGTATAGAAAAGGTTTCCAGTGTGTGCTATGTATCTTTAGTAATGTCCGTAACATTGGGTTATTACATGCCCCACTTTATGCAGTACAGGCCATGCCTGGGAAGTCGTTTCCTGTGAAGAAACATCAAAAATGGTAAATTTCTGAGATTAGGGCAAAATGTTTCCTATGTTTCCTTAAACACCTACCTAAAACCATTATTGTATATTTGAAAGACTTAAATATATGGGTTGGGAGGGTGGCCTAATGGTTAAGGTGTTACAAACATAAGGTGAAGGGTTTAAGTCTCACTAGGGATAATTTTCTAGGCTTAAAATGGCTCGCAAGGGCAGTTAGCTTAGTACTAACCTATGAACAAAACAGCATAAACAAATCAAATTGTAAAAAAAAAAAAAAAAAACTTTTATTTTGGCAGTAAACTGAAGTCCAGTCCTTTGCACTGGTTATAGATGTGTTTTGCCCTACCACATCTCACATTTTCATAAAATGTCCCACTTTGGGCACTTGGAGATGTGGCAGCTCTACAGTGGCACTGTATAGAATTGTGCAAAAACAGTATATGAAGGGAGACCGCACACATACAAGGAAAACTATCTTGTGTTGATCTGCCATGAAGGACAAGGCATTATATAGCGTATGAGGTAGTGAACAAGGTAGGATACTAGCTGTATCACTGCTGACACTGGCATCATGCGAGTAATTTGGAATGGCAACACTTTGAAAAGTTTCTTGTAGAACTAAGGGCTGTCAGATGGAGTCAGCCACTCATCAGACATTACAGACAAAATGATAAACCCACACTAGCATTTCGGTTGCTTGTCTACAGATAACAGTGGAATCTGATACAAATGCATACAGTTGTAAGGTAGAAAGAGAATGAAAAATGCTTAAGAGCTTACTGTACAACACAATACCCTTAGTGATCACCATCCTACCTCTACTGTCAGATAATCTCCCCAGCTTTACAAACCACAACAATACAGACTGCCACAAACTGTCAGGCTTCAGTGCTGAAACTTTGAACAACCTTCTGTCTTCTTAGAACTGATTCTTCCTCTACAACATTTCCTCTAGAAGATGCAGTTCTAGCCTTTAATAAAATTTTCCTTGAAACACTAAACTCTCTAGCTCCCTTACGGATAATAAAAGTCAAAACTCTTTGTCCCCTTGGCTAACAAACCACCAGAACCCTCATGAATCAGCGTGTCTGCAAAAAAAAGGAATAAATCCAAGTCTCCCACTGATGTTCAAAAATACAGGGAGTTGTACAACGTAACAAAAAGAAACATCTCAAACAATAGTACTTCAACAATGTAATCAACTACCCACATTCCAATCCCCCAAAATTTTGGCAAACTGTAAATAACTTGCTATATCCCGGGTTCCCATCACCCACAAACCCCTGCCCTAATAGCTCCACTTCAGAAACTGGCTCAGTCTTAAAATTCCTTCTTCATTAAGTCCATCTATAACCTTACAAAAAACAATACCGCTACACCCTCACCCCTATCACTATCCATTCCTCCAATATTACCGTTAGACCTGTCCCCACAACTTGTGTGAAGTCCCTTCTCTCAAAACTTCAAACTTGCTCTGCAACAGCAGATAACCTACCTCCTTGTTTCCTAAAAATTGCTGCAAATTCTATTGTTCTCCCTATCTCCATTTTGATCAACAGCTCCATCAAGGAAAATATAGTCACCTCTACATAAAGGTGGAACTGAAACAGATTCAAGAGTGTCGAGCAAAGTTTGTTCCTCCTCGAGATTTATTTCTTCTCCCCTCTTTTGTCTTTCTCTCACGCTATACTCAAACTCTTGCCCCTTCCAACTTGCTGCTCTGCTTTAAAAGAAAACACCTTAGAACTTGCATACATTTTCATTGTATCTTTGTTTTTGGGCTATTTTAATGCCTCAAAATCACTCCAAGTGCTTATTTTTATAATTTGAATGCATTTCTCTCAAAATGGCAGATGATGGGACCTGCCTTGGTAATGTGATCTTGTTTTCTTGCTTTCACCCCTTCTTCCCAGAACACATTTCAAGTCCTCTTTATATGACTCATGCTAGACATAAGGAAGTGATGTGGTTTTCTCATGCCATTAAGGTTGAATGGCAGGACTATGAAGCACTAACACCTTCAATAACAGACCTGCTTCTATGTTTACCTGATTGATCCTCTGTGTGTGTGCCAGAGCTTGCTCTATGCTATAAATAGCTGTTAGCTACTTGCAGCAAAAAAAAGTAGATAACAGGTTTTTGTAAGAGGAGTCATTTGTAGTCCTAAAATATTTGACAAACCCTCCCCAACACACACATGCTGAGATGTGAAAACTCTCACCGCAGTAAATGTTCCTTGCTATACATTTAAAAGTGACAAGTAGTAGGACTCCAAAACTTAGTCTGTCTGCTACTTCCCAATGCCTTCAGTGGGTGGATTTTTCTCTCTCATGAATGATACAGACTTAAATGAGCTTTACTAGTGGTGCTGCGGTAGCGTTGTCGCCACACAGCAAGACGCTGTCACGTTCGATTCTCAGCTAGAGCGTCTTGTGTGGAGGCATGCGTGAATGGGCGTGCCTTCGTTGAAGGCTGTGCATCAGGGCTGGTAACTCGGCACATAAAAATCCACTACCAAACAGTAGCGGACCGGAGTTCCGCTGTGGCAACCCCTAACTGGGATAAGCCAAAAGACAACTAGTTTCCTCAGTCATTTCTGTTATGTTCACCCTCCTTTTTTTCTATTTCATATTTATACTTTGGTAACTAGGAAAGTGAACTGGCCCAGGACCCTTTTCAGCCACAACTTGGGAAACAATGGAAAAGATAACAATAATTAAATGCACTTAGCAATACAAAGAATAAAACACTGACAAAGACAGTGACCACGACTACATGTGCAGCACATAGCCAATGTATGACCGTGACCAAGTAAATCACTGAGCAACATTTACTAGAATGTATACATTAGTAATGCTTAACTATATTATATTATAAATAATTCATTGTATGCACACACTACACACACATTATATATAGTATGCGTTTCTGTATATGTGCATAAAGTACATATGTACAAAAGCATACGTGTGCACACGTGCATTCATTTAAACACAGTTAAGTACTTCTGATTGCCTTTTCTTAGTGTTTTTTAATGCAAGGGCACACAGTAAATGTATGTTAAAGAAAATTCAGCTGTATACTATAGTTGCATTCTAACCAAGTAAAGACTGACTCAAAGTCGGTGGGAATCTCTTGCAATGGATCTGCATGTACTAGATATGCAGCCCCCTCTGGAAAAATGTCACAAAAAAGCATAATAGACCTTTTATGAACAGTATCAGTGCACCTAATTGATAGGGTTGCCACCTTTCTCTCTGCAGTTCTGGCCTGGGGAGGGGGGAGGCGTGAAAATGGTAAATGTATTTATACTTTGCAAGAAATAACATTTTCTGACTTTGCTAAATGTCACAGAAATCTTTGATACTACATTTATCTTATCTCAACATACAAACTATTATAAATAGCATCTAAGGCTTAGCATTTCAATACTGTGTTGCTACTTATGTAAATTTGTCAGAAGAGCTGACAATTGCCTTTAAACCAGACTGATCTAATTTCTTTGTTTTGCTATGAAAGGGGAGTGTTAAGTTCTCCTCCACACTGTAATAAAAACAGTTCCACAGCTTTCTGTCTTTTTTTATATCAGCTGCTGTGTTCCTGACATTAGCAGGATTGCCCATCTAAGCTTGAGAGCAGTACCTGAAAGGGTACTACAGATTAAACTGTCTATATGTCATGTCATGCAGGTGGGGATGAATTTCTCTGCAAAATATGTGAAGTTGAGTTTAAAAACAAGACACTTATTATTTATTTTACATTTGTTGACTGGGATTGCCCAACTGAGCTGAAGAGCCCTTTTTCAGCAGAGGCCCGGGGATAAAAGTTCCAAGATATACAATTTTCATTATAACAGCAATGTTACAGGATTATTACAAGGCATTAAGCAGAAATACAATGTTATACATTGTCAATAATCAGGAGTATAACATAGCTATTTCAAGATGTACAAAAAAGGGAAAAAAATAGGTGGGCTTTTCCTTCCTTTGACTCCAATGCAAGGAAATAAAAAGTTTTAAAAAAGTACAAGCAGGTTTTTGGTACCTACACAATGCTGGAACCATATTGTAGGGAGAAAAGAAACCTAATGACGGAGTTTAACAGTATGAGAGGGTGGAGTTTTCCTTTAACAGAAATTTGCAGCAACTTGCTATTCTGTTCTAGGGATTTGTTACTCTCTTTTGTATTTGTTGGTCTCACTTTTTATTCTCATTGTTAATTTTCTTTTCATTATAACTACTTTTTATTTATTTAACATGAACTGATATATTGGACTTTTATCTATTGTATTTGATACTGCCCATGTTTTAAATTGTACTTCATTTGCTGTAATTTCTGGAGCTTTTCTCCTCAGGTTTCCAATGAAAATGGGCTTCTGCTCAGATGGACTAATCCAGTTAACAAATGACAAATGGATAAAATGTATAGTAGGAAATGCATGAGAACATAATGCATGAAATTAAAGGAATGGATGTGTGTGTGTCTGCCATACCTCTCAACTCTCCAGATTTTTGCAAAAAAAAAAAAAAAAAACATTTTCATCTAATATTTGGTCTGTTCCTCAAAATTTGGGTTTTTCTGCCAAATCACTGAGGATAAAGTGACTAAATAACACGTATTTGAGTTCAGACTTCTTATCCTTCAGGAAATGCATGCTAACACAAATTGTGTTACTCTAGCAGCTCTCTGAGTTTATATGAGGACTACAGACTAGAAAGTGAAAGGAACTGAAGACTGTTTACTAATGCTTGAACCTTGTATCATATGTGCTTTTTTACAACACTACTAGCAGGTCAGTAAACCAACACACTTGCATAGTATTCAGGGATCAAAAACAATGGGACATGAGAGACAAGACTGTTTAAGGATGTTTGAAAATTGCATCATTCTGATGCTTTCTACAGAAGCTAGGGCATTTGCTTCATAAAATTATTGCACTTGCATAGTATTCACAAATCAGTGCAAAATAAAATATGAAATTAAATCAACAGAAAACGGTTTACCAATGTTTTAACTTTGCATTCTGCATATGCTTTCCTTCAGGTAGTGGTAAGACAGGTCATTATATTCCTGAAAATCTAGTTATCTCTGAGGATAAACAGCACAAGTGCAACTAATGAATTCCTCAGTGAGAGCTTTTGAGAGTACAGCTGCAATTTGAGATGGAATCTGGCAAACACCTCTGAAGCTTCCTGTAAGAACCCCCATAAGTCCAAGCTGGGACATGCCCAGAAAGACAAAAGTAGAGTTGTGTACACTTACCATAAATGTATATGTTCGAGTGTATTCACTGTTGCAGTCATCACATTTGGGTTATCTGCCTGCAGGTAGCCCTCAGCCAGCCTGAATACCAGAGTCTTCGAATTTCTGCACTGGATGCTGTCGCTTCTTCCTTGACGTCAGGTCGTCAGGGGTATAAAACATGCAAATGACGCCATTGCATCAGTTTTTCTTGCCACAGATGTCAGGTGCCCCCATAATAGGAAATAATTAAATGGTATGGTAAAACTCCCATCAAAAAGCAAATACACAAGAAAAAATAGACATACCAACCATAAGGAGAGGTAGAGCCAAGAGAAGTCAGAGGGCTGGAGGGAGGGTAACCAGGACTACAACAGTAAATACACTAACATCTACATTTATGGTAAGTGTACACAACTGTACTAGGTTCTTCGTGTTTCACTGTTGCAGTCATCACTTTTGGGTTGATTCCCAAAGTTAAGGAAGGGAGGAGGAAGTTAAAAGAGCATTAGGACCAGCTATTAATCCCTGCAAGACTGCAGTGGCAAATCCAGCTCTGGATTTAGAAAAGATAGGCAAGTGGTAATGCTTGCTGAAGGTATGTACAGAGCTCCAGGCAGCAGCTTCTAGGATGTCTCTGGTAGGAACCCCTCTGAGAAATGTTGCAGAGGTAGATGCAGCCCTGGTGGAATGTAATCTTATCCCCTGTGGGGTAGGCTTTCCACGGTGCTTGTAACAGAAATGGTTTGCTTTGAAATAGCTTTTCCCTCTGCCCCTGCAGCAAAGCTAACTATCAGCTGATCAGATTTTCTGGTAGGCTTAGTCCTGTCCAAATAGAATCTAAGTTGTCTGTGCACGTCCAGAGAGTGTGGTATTTGTTCCCCTTTGTTTTGTGGATAAGGGAAAAAAGTAGGCACGTGAACTGACTGATTTAGGGCCACAGAAGACACCACCTTGGGCATAAAGGAAGGGTTAGTCCTGAGGGAAACCCTGTCCACATGGAAGATAATGACGGGTTCCACTGCCATGAGGGCCTGTAATTCAGACACTCTTCTTGCTGAAGTAATGGCTAGAAAGAAGGCCGTTTTCCAAGAAAGGAATTTCAACTCAGCTGTAGCCACTGGTTCAAAGGGGTGAACAGTGAGCTTTTCCAATACAAAGCTAAGGTCCCACGCTAGAGTGGGAGCTCTCCTGGGGGGGGGGGTCTTATATTTTTGGCCCCTCTAAGGAATTGCTTTAGCAAGGGGTGAGAGAAAAGGGGTGGCTCTGTATTATAATGTGCTGAAATGGCAAAGGCATGAATTTTAAATGACAAGGATAGGCCCCTGTGGAGCATTTCTGTTAAGTACTGTAGAATCTGAGGTAAACTGGGCACCGCTTTGCCCATCCCCTGAGCCAGGCACCAGCAACATCTTTCCCACTTTTCAGCATAGGATTTTCTAGTACTAGGCCTCGTCTCCAGAATGACATCTAGTATCTGCTTACTGAGGGATGCCAAGTGAGAGCTCAAGGAATTAGCCAGGCTGCAAGGTTCAGTGTTTGAAGCTGAGGGTGCAGAATCTGGCCAGCCTGCTGGGACAGAAGGGAAGGGGTCTGATGCAGGTGCCATGGTTGTAGCGTGCCATACACAAGAGGGGGTACCAGTGCTGGCATAGCCAGTCTGGTGCAATCAGTATTGTCCTTGGTGGAGAGGCAGAGGGGGGAAGGCATAAACAGAGAGGCTTTCCCAGGTAAAGGACAGTGCATCCACTTTCCAAGCTTGGCTGTGGGGAGTTCTTGTGCAGAATTTGTTCAATTGGTAGTTCTAAGGTGGGGCAAACAGATCTATCTCTGGAGACCCCGATTTGTTCAAGAGATTGAAAATTTTGGCATCTAATTTCTATTCATGTGGGTCCATGAGACTTCTGCTCAAGTCGTCTGCCAGTGCATTTAGTATGCCTGGCAGAACTCAGCTTGCAGGTGTACTTGGTAGCTCAAGGATGTGTTCCAGAGAGCCAAGGCTAGTCTGCAGAGAGGGTACCAGTGGGTTCCCCCCTGCTTATGTACTACATAACTGTGGTGTCTGTCTTTACCAATAGTTCTCCTGGAAGAATACGGCCTTTGAAGGCTGTCAGAGCATTCTGTACAGCTAACATTTCTTTTTGATTGATATGCAGGTGCATCTGTCTCAGGTTCCGTTTGCCCTGAATGCACTACCCTGCCATGCGAGTCCCTCCATGCACAGTCTGATGCGTCTGTTAGGGTTTGGGTGGAAGGGGGTAGAGTGAAAGGGAGTCCCCTGTTGTGGTAGCAAGCCTCTGCCCATCAAAGAAACTCTGTCTTCATACAAGGAATTATAGAAAACAATGTTTCCAGGTCCTGAGAATGTTGACACCATAGGCTTTTTAGATACCACTGGAGTTTCCTCATATGCAGTCTTGCATATGGAATTAGTAAAATGTAAGAGGTCATGAACCCCAGGGCTTGCAGTATTTTCCTTGCAGATAGCTGGGGTTTTGTGGCCAATAGTTTGAAGTAGGTTGTCAAGTAAATGTTTCTCTGGAGTGAGGAATGCCATCTGGGAAGTTGTGTTCAAGCTTGCTCCCAGGAATACAATCTGTTGGCAGGGTACTACGTGAGATTTCTTTTAGTTGACGGTGTACCCCAGTGAGGTTAGAAGTTTCTTTACGAATGCCAGGTGCTGTAATAGCAAGTCCTGGCTTTCTGCCTGAATCGGACAATCGTCCAAATATGGGTAAATCTGAATTATGGAACTACCAGAAAGGTGTTGAGAATAGAGAGGTCCAGGATAGGACGCCAGTTGTCGTCTTTTCTGGGTACCAGAAAAAGTCTTGAATAAAGGCTTTGTCCCCTTTGTTCTGCTGGGACAGGCTGAATAGCCCTGATATTGAGGAGAGAGAGAACCTGCTGTTGGGCCTCCACCCATTGATTTGGGGGTAGGTCTGGCCAGCCATTTGGTGTTGGCAGGGTGTGAAAGTGGAATCTGTATCCTTGGAAAACTATATTCAAAACCCAATTGTCCTGGGTAATGAGTTCCCAGTTTTTTTTGCATGTGGGGCGAGCTTTCGTCCTAATGGAGCAGGGCTTGGAAGGGTTAAGGTTAAGTCATTGTGCCATTTTTCCGTAGGGGGGTAGCTTACTACTCCCTGCTTTGGAAGTTGGAGCACCCCACTCTTAGGTTTGTGCGAAGCCTGAGACTGTAGCCTAGGTGGTCTGCTGTTCCTGGGTTTGGACTGGAAAGGACCAGTTCTTAGAAGGGCAATGCCTACTGAATCTGGGAGGCTGTACTTGTAGGAAATCTTTAACACTTTGCATAGATTTAGCTTTTTCCTCCATCCTTTTGAGGACGACTTCTGCTTTGTTGCCAAAAAGGCAGTCTTGGTTTAAGGGAGCATCCAGTAATTTAGCTTTTACATGATATGGCAAGTTTTGTTCCTTAAGCCAAGCATGCCTTCTAACTACAGACCCAGTGACAGCAGCCCTGCAAGATGCTTCTAAAGCGTCAAAACCACATTGCAAAGTATGTTTACCAACTTGTTCTGCAGAATGCATTAAATCCTGTAATTCTGTGTTCAGTACAGTCAGGAATCAACATAATTTACTGTTTAAGTAGCCCCATAACATGCTGCTGATACTTAAACATATGAAACTGGCAATTTAAAGCCCTGATGGCCAAAGTAGCAGAAGTGTACACCTTCTTACCCCATCTGTCTAAGGCTCTAGAATCTCTATCAGAAGGGGCAGGATTTTTGGCAGCAGTAGCCTTAATGCCTTTTGGTCCTTGGGAAATGGTCTCTGGATCCGCAGAAGGATTCTTGAAGAGGAACTTGTGAGACTCAGGTACTCTGTAGTACCAGTCAGGTTTTCTGGGAGCTGGAGGTAAAGTGCCTGGGGAAAGGCTAGATTCCGAGAAAGCATATACAATATCCAGAACAGGAGGGATAGCTAAAGGCCTGTGTTGAGGAAGGAGTAAGAATTCCACAAACCTCTTTTTGGAGTTAGAGTAATCCTGGCTTTCCCAGCGGAAATGCTCCCCAAGAGTGTGCAAGGTTTCACCGAAAGAAAAATCTTCTGGAAGGGAAACAGAGAATGGAATCCTCTGCATCAGAAAACTCATAAGTAGATAAGGACAAACCCTGGTAAATCAGGAGCAGAAAAATCAGATTCCTGATCAGAAGAATCCAAAAGAAACTCTGTTCTAGAGCTCTTAGAGGGGGAAGGCTGGCTTCCCCTAATCAAGGTAACGAGGTCTTCAGCCATTTTAAGCATTTGTTTTTTAGGCATATGGGCCTGGGCCTGCGGTTTGGTCTCTTTTCTAGGCATGGTGCGAGTTTTAGGCCTGGATGAAAATGATGGCGTCTGTTAATATGAATGTCTGCGTGCCTGAATACACACTCAGATGCCGGTGCCTGCACATCGGCTCCAGACCCATCCATGGTAGAGACATCCACAGGTTCCATAGCCAAAGAAGCATCTTGCGGCATACAAGACTCCTAATGGGTCTCAGCAGAGGCCTGCGAATCAGAAGCAGCAGGTATCACGGGGCTGCGAAAGCACCTCACTGACTACCGGCGGACTGGCGACTAGCTTAACGGAAGCGTCGTCGGCAGTTTTGGACCTATGCGGTCTGTCTCTGTCTTTATCCTTCCGTTTTTCGGAAGACCTGCACTCGGATGGCTTGACAAAGCCATTTCAGAATACAGAGAACTCGTACAAAAACAATTAGCTACAAAAATAGCCAGACGGATAGTTTGGGCGTTGAATAAGGCACAAAACCGACAAGGGACATCGTGGTCTGGCCCCAAGCAGAAGATGCAATAAGAATGAAATTCTCTAAGGTATTTGCTTTCCACAGGTAAGACAATTGTTAACTTTTACTGACATAAGTTAGAGCAAGAAAAAAGATCCCCAGCAGAGTACTTAGCTTTTTTGAAGACTTCCGGTCTGAAACTTGAAAACGAAAATTTCAGGAGTCGGCCGACCAGCACTTGCGAACTGCTTCCGCTTTGGGTATGGCACTGCAAGAAAGACTGATGTAATGGCGTTGGCTGCATGCTTTATACCCTGATGACCTGACGTCAAGGAAGAAGTGACAGCATCCGACGCAGAAATCTAAGACTATGGTATTCAGGCCGGACGAGGGTTACCTGCAGGCAGATAACGCAAATCTGATCACTGCAACAATGAAACATGAAGAACATCTGAAAATGTAAACAAAAGACCAGCATCAAAACAAAAATATCCCTGGGACTGCCCTTTAAGGGAAACAAGTGGTAGTGAAAAGGAGTGAAGGCCTTCAAGAACAGACATGGAATACAAAAGGTACTACTACAATGTGGAGTCATTCCAAGAGTCATTCTTAACATGGCAGTAGAAACACCTCATGGTACTTTTTCAAGCCCCAAAAGCAGCTTATGTTAATCTTTAACAGGAATCAGTGAATCACATTGGTTGGTAACCTTTCCCCCAAGGAGGTCATGCCCGCCCAAAGTAAGAAAAAAAAGCCAAAAGGGTACTTCTTTATTTTTACATTTAACTGGGATAATCCAACAAGACTGGGTCCATTTTCACTGGAGGCCCGGGTAGAAAAGCTAAACAGGAAACAATAATAAAACAGCAAGTATAATAGTACAATAGTATAAAACATTTTCACACATTTTCAAAATAGAAACAATCGAAATGCTGAACAGTAGTTATTTTGGGAAGAATATCAAAAATCTATACAGAAGGTTATGAAAGAATATAAGATGCAAGCGATGGACAGATGAGAGTCTGTCTACCAGGTTAGCTATGTACAGATCAAGACCTAAATTGTGTATTGGATTAATTATAAGTGGCAGAGGAAAGAAAAACTAAAGGTCTTCTAAATATTTGCCTGAAAACATCCCACAATAACGTGCTCATCACAGTGAGCAAAAAAAAAGAAATGAACATGTGGGTTAATGTCTTCGTTAAAGCAAGATATCCAGTTGATGTTCTTGGAAAGGGAAGAAACCCAGCACTTAAAAGGGAATATCCAGTATGGTCCTGAAACCTGGCCACATCTCATTCAACAGAAAATAAATTTCAGAAATTCATCCTTTAAGCCAGTATCCTTCACCCAATTTGTCGCTTACTCTATCACAGCTACAGTAAAAATAACTACTTAAATCCAAATGCAAGGTGAATCACTCCACATGCAGGTGTAGCCTTTTCACAGACCTTTTCTATTTTTAATTATAATTGTGCCTTTTCTTTTTTTTTTTTTAGTCCATCTAATATAGGGTGCAACTTCTCCACTTTGTTACCCCTTCTCTGGGTTAAAAACAGAAGTACTTATTAAAATCAGAAATACTGCAGTCCTTAATCTGTATTAGCTGCTCACAACCCTGTCACAAGTTTGCGGCGGTTCAAGCACTTCTGGCCATAACAAGTGATGTTTCTGCCGAGCTCCTTGTTTGGGTAAGTAAAACTAAATTTACTGAGCTTAACTACGATGAAATGTTTCCGCTTAATTCAGGACTTCATAAAATTTGATAAGAATGATGAAAATGAAGACATCCACTCATATTCATAGCTCTCAACATTCCATTTCCAAAATGAGGAACACTGGCCTTCATAATGTGGAACAAATGGGCAAAATGTGGAACACAAAGAAATGACTAACAACTTCAACTAGGAAGGTCATAGGATGGTTAAAATATGCTGGTTTTACTTATGAAAAGATCTTCTAATTAATTAATATGATTTAATTCCATTTACTATGACTATCACTTAAAAAATTCCTATCACTGAATGTGTGACAGGCCATTTTCAATGTGGAACTTAGAGGAACATAAACCTTTTAAGACCTCAAATGAGGTATGTTCCTCGTAATGAGGTACACTTGAGAGGTATTACAGACATTCAAAACATTAAGGACAATGCCTGAAGTTCATTCAGAAATTCAACAAAACATCTCAGGCTGGTCTACTCCCACCCGCTTACTCTTGAGAAGCTTTTCATGTATATATAAAATAAAAGATCATGTATAAGATGTCTGCTGGTCAAGGACTTACCACTACTCAAGTCAATCAATTAATTAGGTGCTGGAAATAAGGATTATGACAGCACAATTACAATCCTTGTACTGGCGATTACACAAGGAGGGGACATTGCACATGTGAGGATCAAACTTATTTTGGCCTCAGTTTCAGAAATGAAACCCAGGAAAATGGCTGCCTTTTCTCAATAAATAATGAGCTGAGAAATTCTCACAAAGCTTATGGTGGACAAGTCTACCTCATCGCAGCCAAACCTGAACCAAGAAAGCCTCATTAGCAAATGTACTTTCTTCAAACTATACATATGTAAAAGACCAGGCTGTGATCCAAGTGGATGTCACCACCCTCCTTTTATTTTTCATATTCTTGCAGGAATCTTGGAATAATAAACATTCTGCATGGTCTTTTCTTTGCTCCCAGTTATAGCTTTAAAACTCAGGCACACCACCAACTGTTCAAATCCACATCATATACATGTGAATGGTACCCTGCCCAGCAACAGTGGTAAAAAGCAGGGACGGTTCAGGTGGTGGTGATCTGTCACTCAAATCAAATTAAATAAATGTTCTGCAGTAGGGACCAACAGCAGCAGCAACAACATTAAAACATCTGTAGGGTGAAATAAATGCAGACAAGTGGTCTCCAACTTATAAAGCCAAACTAAGGAAGATAACTTGCACTAGTGCCAAAAAGAAGACAATAAAACTACTCTGCCAGTACGTAATACAGGTAGAATCTGAAATCCTCCAGAAGTACCAACTGCAGTAAATCTTTCAAAAGTAAGAACAGAGCTGAACAGGTTATACAAGATTTCTTAGCTAGCATATATACAACATACACCTAGATAATACAGCTGAGGAAAGATGCTCAGTATTTTTAGGCAAATTAACCTGCACTTAACTAGCCGAACTAATTTATGCAGAATATTTCAACAAATTTACAGTTAACAAAAGTACCTCAATTCTTCTTCTGGCCTTATCATAACTGCGCTCTTCTTTTGTCCTATCATCATCAGAGTCTGACTCAGTTTCACTGCAGGAGACAGATTCTTTCCTTTTCTGTTTTTCACAAGTCGGCCTGGCAGAAACATGGTGTTCCACTTGTTTTTCCTGCTCACTTTCTTCACTCTGCCCATCATCTTCACTTTCTTCATCTTCCTCTTCATCTTCTTCTTCCCCTTCCTCCTGCTCATCATTACTTTCTTCAACTTCTACGTGGACAGTTCTGAGATCTACAAAAGATACACAGCTGAATTTAGTCATTATACAGTGAAAGAAATCAAGACACATACCAAGATACCCATCAAATTTTTAAATTTCATGAGGGACAACATTAATTGTAACATGATGCTAACTTATAAACTTCAAGGAAAACCAAAGAAACTCAAATGCTGCTTCTATTTTGTGCTATTAGACAAACTGACAGGGATGCATACAGACAAATAAGGAAAAGGCAAAAATAAAAAAAGCTAAAGATAATCACTATACAGTAAGGTAAGGCCAGTGATTAAGGCACAGAGTGGGGCAATCATGATAGAGAAGGGGGGAGGTGGAGGACGCACAGTATAAGAAAGAAGGGAGAAGGCAAGAAAGGAGATTAGGGCAGAAGTGGTACAAGCTGAAAAGTAACTATCAGAAGGGGCCAAATGGGAATCCAAAGGTTTTTGCACATTCAAAGCACAGTGGATGGAGGAAGGGACAAAAATGGACAGGTTGATCAAATATGAAAGTACAATGGGAAAAACAGATGCAATAAAAATGAGGAGTTACTTACCAAAACTTGGTATCTGTGTTGTCCTATTTCATTATTTTTTACCACTGACTCCTTGGGATCTGATGTTGGATCTAAACAGGCTATTCTAAAAAAACAATGCTATTAATTTCAAGCTCCTCCCACTCCCATAACGCTCTGCATCTCCCAATTCCTCAGATCAAGTTCATCACCTCAGAAAAGGGTGAAGCAAAGATATGACCAACTATGAACAGCAACAACAATAGCCATGCACTCAGCTGATGCTCAAGATGGAGAACCATGAAACTCAGAGCTCTCCCAGAAACCTCTAGACTTCCTGGAAGGAGGAAGATTGGGTGGGATGTGAGGAATAATCAGACAGGACTACACAGATACCAAGTTATGCTAAGTACATGACTTCTAAATCGGATGTTCATTTCATTATTCTTCACCACTGGGTCAGAGTCCCCAGCTACATAATTATCCCGGGTGGCCCCTACAGAAGAATATGCTTGAGCATCGCAGAGCCAAAGGATGCTCTAGTTCTGGAAAATAAATCCAGTTTATAATGCGAAGCAAAGGTATGTGACTTGGACCAGGTTGCCGCAGCACATAAGTCATCAACAGAAATTCTAGCCGCAAAGGCTGAAGTCTACACTAATCTGACAGAATGGGCCTTCAGTTGATGAGGCAATTGCAGTCCCCTCAAGGAGTAAATGGAGATGCAATGTGTGATCCATTTAGCCAAAGTTACTTTTGACAGTGCTTGACCTAACAGCCTGAGTGAGAGAGAGACAAATAGTTGTACAGACTTCCTAAACTCCCTTGTCCTGTACAAACAGAAACGCAATTGTCTATGAAAATCAAGGGGGTAAAGCGGGAGGTGGAGGAACGAAAAACAGAATAAAATAATCTCTGGAAATTACACTTAACATACAGGTATTGTTCGTTAGCTTTGTCCAGGTGTCTAGGTGCAATGATAATCTGCCCCTCACTGCCTCCAGAATAGGATACTGAGGCAGTGCTTCAAGAGCGCTGACAGAGCCCATCAGAAAAAGATTCCCTGAAAACCTGATTCTGTGGACCCCCTCTGCCCCTCAGATGGCATCTTCCACTGAATCCCTGTCCTCTGCCTCTGGATGAATATTCATCATGAGAATGTGGGAAAGAGCCCAGAGACTTTTTGAACCAGATTTTCTTCCACTAAACTGGCTCCTTGAAAAAGGCTTCTGAGGGGAGAACACTTGATACCTACACAGCAGTATCTTGCCCTCTTCCTCACTATGGGTAAATGTATCATTTAATGATGGTGCAAACAGTGAAGACCCATTGAAGGGGGCAGTGGTAAAAGATATCTTAAAAGACAACCGTGCACTCAGACTCAAAAAACAAGTTTATTTCAACATGGTTTGGTGTTTCCTACATTTTAACACCACTCTGGGACTATTTACAGGTTTTTAGATATTTTATACATAATTTCTGAGTCTGGCCACATCCCCATGGCATACTGAAGGAATTCCAAACGTTTAGTCTGCCTCTATGTATCCCAGTATGCATTGTTAGTCTCAAAAAAATTGCATCACATCTGCCACTTTCCCCAGAGCTCCTGTCACTGTACTCCTTTACAGGCATTCACTGATGTGTTGTAAACGGTTTACTATTGAAATTGCGAACGGCACTTGGGCGACAGTCGGATAGTCGAACGTATAAGGTCGTAAACACGGATGTCGAAGACATAATAATCAATCTAGGAACGGTTTTAACATGGGTCGAGGTAGGTGTTCAGTATTATTCCCTACTACAAACATCTTCCCTAACTCGACCCATGTTAAAACCGTTCCTAGATTGATTATTTTGTCTTCGACATCCTTGTTTACAACCTTATACGTTAGACTATCCGATTGTCGCCCAAGTGCCGTTCGCAATTACAATAGTAAACCGTTGCAAACACCTAGTTTTGGTTAACATTTTATCCTTTTTCAATGACTACTTCAAACCCAAGCAGTGCAAATGCCACAGAACATAACTGAAAAGTGCATTTTATTGCTGTTTCTTCTTAGAAATGCTAACCTGAATTCAGGCTTGAAAAAAGAAATCTAGTTCAAGGCAAGTCCCCTCTTCCTTCACACCTACCTTCCCTAGCTGTCAAAGAGTTAAGGGTAATTTGACCCATTATCTGCATGTGATTGACAGCTCACAGCAGGTGACCAGTCTAATGTACTGTTTGCTTTTCACAGCCTTTCCTTCCTTACAGTGGGACACTTTTTATTTGCACTCCTGTCAAATTTAGATCCAAGCTCTATAGCACTGGGGAAAAAAAAAACACTTCTTTGCAAACCAAACTCCCAGTGTTTTCCTTACACTGTGGTTAAACAGCTAACAAATGACAGACTACAAAAAAAGATTTATTTCATTACAGTCTCTCATGCTTTATGTAGTGTTCTCTATTAATTGTGACAAACATCTGCTTCCTATGTAAAAAGGTGCAAATAATGTCTATGCTTACTGTACTTTTACCTGTACTTCCTCACTGTGCTTTGTCACATCAGTATGGCTTTTCAGAAACTTGATATTTGTATGACATTTGATATTTGTATGACATTTATTTATTTTATTTATTTTACATTTGTTGACCGGGCTAGTCTAACTGGATATATGTCCATTTTCAGTAGAGGCCCGGGGAGGAAAGCTCCAAGTTTTAATACATAGTAAAAAAAAATCAGTCTACATAAAAGTTGACAGTCAAATCAGTAAAACAGAAAAAAAAAATAAAAAGATAAAATATGTACATGATGAGTAGAACAACAATATTTTCAAGGTAGCTTAGAATAAAAGAAATGACAACGCGAGAAAGAGGTGGGGTAAAGATAGGAAAGGTATCAGAGATATAATAGGATGAGTAGAGGATTAGATTATTTTCATAAGGCTAAAAAAGTTACTTTTATGAAGGAGAGGCAAAACATACACCTAAGAAGAGAAGAAAGAAAGGAAGCTTTTGAGTACTTGTTCAAAGGGTAAGTTTGCTGTCTTAAAGAGTAGCTGTGGAACTTTAGAAAACATTTATTGGGTTATTGGTTAGAGAAAGGGGGGAAGGAAAGGGAGATAGGAGACAGAAGAGCAAGCTAGTCAGGGTCAATACAGGGGCAGAGCCATTTTTTATTAAGGTACAATTTTAGATTCTTCTTGAAAATAGGAAGAGAAGTCAGGGATGTGATATCAGCGGGTAATGTGTTCCAGTGTTTCCCAACTGAGTTGGAGAATAAGCCATCTCCTGCAGAGTTATTAGGTGTAGTAATGTTGATCAGAAGTTTGTTAGAGGAGCGTAGATGTTTCAGGTTATAATAAGGGGTAATAAGGCTGGTGAATATTGGAGTTTTGGTGGGTTGGTACAGGGTTTTGTGAGCTATTAGTAGTTGAAGTTTAATCTGATTAGGAAGTTCGAGCCAGCCAGGTTGTCTTAGATTAATGCAGTGGTGGGTTCTAAAAGGAGATCCAGTAGCAAATCTAGCAATGTTGTTGTAGGATGTAACTAGTTTATTAAGGTTTGTTTTAAACAGGTTGGTATAAATAGGACATGCATAGAGTAAAGTAGAGATTAGATGGGTCCTGGCTTGGGTAATTCTAGTAGCTGGGGTAAGAAATGGTTTAATTCTATATAGGGTTCCTATTTTTTTGTTTACACATTTTATAGTAGAGTTAATGTGATTCTCAAAATTGAGTGTATCTATTGTAATTCCTAGAAGTTTTGTGGTGGTTTCAGGGGAAATACTAGTATTGTTCTTTGAAGTGATCGAGAAATGTAGGGGGATCTGGTTACTTGTTTGGGAGAAGAATAGTTTTGTTTTCTTAGGGTTGAGTAGGAGGCAGCATTGGGAAAACCAATGTTCAACTGTGTTAAAGGCTTTTTGTGTAAGAGACTGAAGTTCAGCATAAGAGGTAGCTGTGCAGATAATAGTGGAGTCATCTGCATATTGTATACAGTTAGAAAAAGGGATAGCTGATTGAAGGTCATTGCTAAAGATGGAAAAAAGAAGTGGACCTAAGATAGAGCCTTGTGGAACACCTAGGGAAATGGGAAGGTGGTCAGATATTGAGTTTTTCCAGACTACTGCTTGACGGTTTTCGAGGTAAAATTTAAACCAAGTTAAGCTGTTAGGATCCGGTGATAGATAATTGAGAATGAGAAGGAGCATTTTGTGATTTACCATGTCAAAGGCTTTAGATAGGTCAATGAATAGTGCAGAAGAAAGATTGTTTAAGTTGCGATTGTTTAAGTTGCGGTTAGTGTTGATGGTGTTTGTGAAGGAGAGCAGAGCAGTGGTGGTACTGTGGGAAGGTCTGAAGCCATGTTGACAGCTAGCAAGTAGGTTGTTTTGGAGAAGATGATTTAAGAGTTGTTTATGGACACATTTTTCTAAGATTTTGGCAATAGGAGATAATAAAGCAATGGGACGATAGTTAGATAGATCAATAGAGTTTCCTCCTTTGTGTAGTGGGACGATGTGGGATATTTTCCAGGTATCAGGGACAGTTCCTTCATTGATGGATCTATTTATCAAAATAGAGATAGGATAAAGCTACAGCTTTGGCTCCAATTTGCAGAAACTCAACAGGGAGTTTGTCTTCAGAGGGTGAGGAGGGTTTTAGTTTTTGAAGTAGTGAAGAAATATATGATGTAGGGATTGGATGGAAGTGAAATGAGGGCGGTGTATTAACAGAGAAGGAGTGTAGATTTGAGGTGTCAGGAGATAGGTGACTAGCCAGGTTTTGTATAGTAATTGTGAAGTAGGAATTAAAGGAATTAGCTATTTGTATAGGGTTATCGGGGTTAAAGTCCTGTGCGTTGGGTGTGATTGATTGGCCTGGGGATAGTAGCTTACTAATGGTGGACCAAAGTTTTTTAGGTTCCTTATTGGATATTTGTTGTAGATGAAGGTAGTAGTTCTGTTTATCAGATAGTATGGCTTTTTTTGTTTTGTTCCTACATTCACGAAAGGTTTGATGGTCAGCTTGTTTTTTGGAAGTACGCCATTTTGCCCAGTTTTTGTTTCTGGTTATGATACGTTGCCTAATATTGTTGCTTATCCAGGGGGCGGGTTTGGTTTTGATTCTAATCTTGCATATGGGTGCATGCTGATCTAAAATAGATAGGAATGTGGAGTTGAAGTATTGTACAGCATCAATGAGAGGTAGTGACTTTAGAGGAGTCCAGTTACAGTGATGTAGTTGTGTGAGAAAGAGTTCTGAGTTAAATTTTTTTTTTAGCGTAATGCACGGAAAGAGGTAGGAAAAGTGATGCTAGATTTTTTTCTTATAAGTTAACATGTGGTCGCTTAGATCTGGTAGGGTGCCTGAGGAGTAGGTTTGTTGGGGAGCATTAGTAAGTATCCAGTCCAAAATGGAGTCTTTATTGTTGCTTTTGTTGATTCTGGTTGAGCCCGAGATAAGTTGAGAGAAGCCATGGAGATTAATATGGGAAGTGGGGTTTGACTGGTTGCAATGATTCCAATCAATATTTAGGTCACCAAATATTATAGTTTCTTGTGGAACAGTGGATGCAAGCCAGTTGAGAATGTTCTTGAGGGTGTTAATATTATTTCGGGCGGCGCAGTGGTGCAGTGGTTAATGCTGTCACCTCACAGCAAGAGGTTCTCCGGTTCGATTCTCGGCCGGGGTGCCTTCTGTGTGGAGTTTGCATGTTCTCCCTGCGTTCGCGTGGGTTTCCTCCGGGTACTCCCGTTTCCTCCCACATTCTAAAGACATGCTTCTGGAGCATTTCTCCCCGGGCCTCCGCTGAAAACAGGATCTGTAGAACCTAGTCGGACTTTCCCGGTCAACAAATGTTAAATAAAAATAAAATAAAATAAATTTCCTGGGGGGAGATATGTACAAATAATATAGATGGCTTTACTTTTGTTTATTTGAAGTTTAGAGCATATAAGTTTGGCATTATTGTTTATGGGGAGGTTCAAGTTAATGGTGCTGATTTGTAGGTGAGTTTTGTAAAGAATAGCAACAACTCCTCCCTTTTTTGTTGTGCGGTCTAGTCTAATTATATTATAGCCTGGTGGGGTAATTTCACAGTCTTTAATAGTGGGTTTTAGCCATGTTTCAGATAGGCATAGGATGTCAAATTGGTTAACATCAAGGAGTGCATGTAGTTGTGCAATTTTGTTGCAAATACTATGTATATTCAGATAAGCTATAGTTAGAGAGTTGGTAGATCTGGTTGCAAGTATGTCATTGACAGGGTTGTCATTGTTTTCAGTAGTTAAGGTCTCGGTGTGATGTGGGCCAGGGTTTGGATGAATATCTCCATCTAAAAGTATGTTGTGCAGTGTATGATGTTTGGGTTTAAGGTTTAAGACAAAGTAGTAGGCAAGTTTTTTTGTTTTCAGGTTATAAAATTTTATATGAATTAGTCTGATATTTAGCTGGGGAGTAATTGGAAGTGTAGATGGGATTTTGGAATGTAACAGGAGATGGTGAGATAGGAGATGAGGTTTTAAAAGAGGGAAGTAAAGAGGAGTGTATGGGTTGTTCATAGTAGGTTAGGAAATAGGATGTAATAAGAGAAGTTAAGAGTAAAAGGAAGAATAAAGATTGGTTTTGAGATGGATACAATGTTATATTCATTGCTGGGATGTGAGGTAAAAGAGAATGAAGAATGGTTGGTCAGATAGAGTTTGAGAAGTATAGTTAAAGGTGGAAGATAGTGTTGTAATTGAAAGGTGAGGTGAGATGAAGGGAAGGGGTGTTGTAATTGTGGTTATGTAATTAGTGAGTTAAAGGTGGATCATAGTGTTGTAATTAAAAGATGAGGTGAGATGAAGGGGAGGGGTGTTGTAATTGTGGTTGTGTAATTGGTGTCAATTGAGTAGGGGTGTGGTTTGTGGTGTTATAAAAGTAGGACCACTGGGGGTGGGTGGGAATTGGGGGTAGGGTAGGGGAGCGGAGTGAGCCTGAAGGGAGAACAGAGTGGGCAGAGACAATAGAGCAGAATATGGAGGAAGGCGATCAGCAAAGTGAGAGAAACACAACAGGCAAGTCTGGCGGTTAGAAAAAGGTGGAAAGAATGCAGAGGTAGGAAGGAAAAGAGGTAGGAAGGAAGAGAGTAAGAATACAAGACTGGTAGTTGCTGATAGCAGAGTGCCTGGGGAAAAGAAGAATGGTGGAGGATAAGTGCAAGAAGAGACTGAGAACTGAGTGACTGGGAGTTTGTTTCAGGAAGCTTACAGAAGTGGGGTAGGAAATAACAGGGCAGAGGCTAGTAATTAGGAAAGGTTACCGAACTGAGGTATGAGATTACAGCTCAGGAAAATGTTACTTTACAGAGTTAATTTGTATAACGCCACCTGGTGGCCATTCTTGGTATGGCAATGATTTTGTCAGAGGAGATGGGGACGAGGAAGGGAATTGGGAAAGGGTAAGTAATGCGAGGGGTAAGACTATGGAAGTAGAAGACAGTGGGGGGTGGGTAAGGCTGCTGGCTAGCCTGCCTGTTTAGTTGGCCAAGACTAGATAATTTAAGAACTTTATATAGAAGAATTTAAATTACATGTACTAGATAATTTAAAAACTTTATACAGAAAATTTTAAATGACATGTAGTTACATAGTCAGTATCGATACATACTTTCAAATGCCTTTTATAGGTCAAACTTTTCTGGGAGATGTTAGGGGTTTTCTTAGGTGCCTTAGTGTTCCGAAGTTTTCAGAAGGGTGCAGGTAGGTAAATTGTTTCAGAGACAAAACTGGAACACAGTGCTGGTAAAAATGTAGAGAGAGATTAGGTAGAAGGCTTAACAGATGCAAAATAGACAGTAGGGAAAACATTTATACATTCACAGTTAACTTATTTCAACTCCATCAACAACATTGCTTTATGTACTAATAGACATTATGTGAATCAGTTTACAACAAGAGGAAATTTAGTATTCAAACTATCATTAACTTATCACAGTCAGTACATTTCACACAGGAGAAAAAATAAGTGTTACAAATGCTAGCATATTAAATTAGTAACTCAAGGTAGCACTAACAAAATTCTGTACGATCAAGAAAATGGAGTTAGAAAATAGATACTTTATATTCAACATCGCAGAAAGTGGTATGTTGTGGTGTTTACAAGCTTCTGTACTGCCCTATAGTGGTGAGGCGGTTAAAGAGTGAGGAAGGGTACAGGTTGAGCAGAAGGCAATGTTATCTAGGCAGAAGAGCTGTGCAAACTATTAAATTACAAGGGCTTTGCTGCCAAGCCTTGACAGCAGAAACGGGGACAATTACTAGAAGACAATAATAAAAAATAGTAGGAATTTACTTTAAGAATTACACTAGATACACTTATGAAGCTAAGTTTCATACTGCACAGGAGAAAGCCGCTACTTACAATTGTGCAATACAATGTAGCATGTATTGAGAATTGAAATATAGACTTAGTAGTTAAAATGTCCACTTGCTGTTAGAGGTACTAATATAAAGCATCTAAGTTTATTTGTTTAGTACAAGGTAATTAAACCTAACAAAATGAGGAAGCTCCTAAGAGAGAAAGATAATGTGGGACTATGTGTAGCTACGCAGGTTGCAAGCTGTGCTGCACGTGGGCCACGCTACTTATGCAGAATAGTATAACAGGAAAGGCTCAGCCCGTCTAAATAGCGTTGAGAAACAATATCAAGTTAAAAGCGTTCTAAGCAGCTTAATTTTAAGCAATGCAGAGTTACAGTTGAGAGCTACAGTAAAAATAGAGGCTTATACAAAAAATGTGAGCATTAGGAGACAATAATAAAAATATGCATTCATTAAAGAGGGAAAACAAGCACACTGGTGGCAATTGGCATAAATGTTTAACACAACAAATAACAGTAAGTGAAGCAAAGGAGGCGGCTTGCAGGCAAAGTTAGCTTCTGAACACCAAACAAGTTGGAAGTCAGTTGCTGCCATCAGCGTACATAACACATTACTGTTTGCGAAGGAAACAAGGAGGCTAACTGGCAAAGAATTGCTTAAACACCAGTCTAGTTAGAAATTAGTCGCTGAAATCAGCATATACAGGCGCTTTTTGTTGGCGCTGGTGTTGTGGAGCATAAGCGACAGTTATGAGGCTAAATAAGGAGATTTACAAGGAAAAGTGAGTCGCAAAAATATAAAACGCTTGCAGAAACAGTCGCTAACATAAAACAAGCAATACCACAAATACAAGGCTCATTGGGAGGTTTTTAAGGTAACGTAGGCTTGATAATGCAAAAAAACTTACAAAAATACAGTCGCAGCTAGCAGTGTTCACAAGCGCTTAGATAGCGCTATCATTAGAAACAGTGCCAGTTAATAAAGTAGTCAGGCAGATAAAAGTTCAAGAAGGCATTCAAAAGCAAAACTATAAAAAGAAGTTATGTTCTTACCATAACGTTCCATGTGGAGTGTTCATCTCGCGCCTTTGTTCTTACACATGGGTGTCGGAGCCGATCCTCGGCTCCGAGTCGGCCGCTTAGCAAAGCTCTGCAACCAGAAGAAGCTCGAGACCAACCTATCTCCCACAATTCCCTCTGCCTTTACCTCAGATCTAGTTTGCAAAACAACACCAGATCCAGCACAATAAGGTAACATCCAAGAATACATACATATACACAAGGAGCGTAGCTCAAACTAGCAGTACAAGAGAGAGAGAGAGAGACCAGTAGCGGGAGATAAACAGACCAGACATCTAAACTGGACGTTCTTCCTGACCTGAGGGTGGGAATGTAAGAACAAAGGCGAGATGAACACTCCACGTGGAACGTTATGGTAAGAACATAACTTCTTTATGTGAGAGTGTTCAATCTCGCCGTTTGTTCTTACACATGGGTAGCGTCCCTAGCTCCGTGACCCTGAGAGACTCACGGAAGAACGTTCCTGAGCACAGTGGAACCAAAGGTTGCTCTGTCCCTGGAAATTCTATCCACTTTATGAGTGATGAACGTATGTGGTTTAGACCAAGTGGCGGCCGCACAAATAGTGTCCAAAGGTAGGCGGGCCACATGAGCCAAAGATGTGGAAACTGATCTAGTAGAATGTCCTTTTGGTTTGGTGGGCAAACTTTGATTAGCAGCAGCATAAACAAAGGTAATACAATCAGATAGCCATTTGGAGAGTACGCTTCGACACTGCCATGTCCTTTTTGTTGTCCGCAAAGGCTATAAAGAGCTGGTCTGCTTTTCTATGATCTTTCGTTCTATCTAGATAGAATCTGAGTTGTCTATGAACATCCAACTTGTGCAACATATATTCCAGCTTATTGGAATGATTTTTGAAAAATGTGTGAAGTTCGATGGATTGATTAATGTTGTTGACTGAACAAACTTTAGGGAGGAAAGAGGGGTTGGTGCGTAAAGATACCCTGTCCGGGTGAAAAATTAAATATGGCTGTTTAATGGAAAGAGCTTGAAGTTCCGACACTCGTCTGGCTGAAGTGATAGCTACTAGAAAAAGAGTTTTCCAGGACAAGAACTTTAAGGAACAGGAAGAGGCTGGTTCAAAAGGTGGTAACATTAGCTGAGATAAGAGGAGGTTTAGATTCCACGGAGCTGTAGGAAACCTGACTGGTGGTCTAAGATGAAAGGATCCTTTCAAAAAGGCTTTACAAAGCCTATGAGCCATAATAGGAGCTCCATTCTCCCCTACATGAAAGTTAGAAATAGCAGCCAACTGAACCCTCAAGGTGGCAGCAGAAGCTCCTTGGTGAAACAGCATGGATAGGAACTCTAAAACTTTGTTTAGTGGGGCTATTAAGGGATCTAGATGTTGTGCAGTAGCCCAGTATACAAAACGTTTCCACTTACTAGTGTAAATTTTTGTAGTGGAAGCCTTATGAGAGGCTACTAGAATGTCTTGAACCGCCAGAGAGAAAAGATCAGACCTGGCTAAGAAGGGAAGCGGAGCAGCCAAGCTGCTAACCTGAGGGACAGGAGCGACGGGTGGGGAAGCTCCTGACGAATGAGTCAGTAAGTCTGGCACCGGGTCCAGGATCCAGGGCTCCCGTATTTGGTGTGCTTGAAGAAATGGAAACCAAATTTGACGAGGCCAGAATGGGGCAATGAGAATTACAGTCCTTTCTAGATCCTTGGCTTTCTGGAGAAATCTCGGTATCAGAGATATAGGGGGAAAAGCGTACAGGAGACCCGGGGGCCAATCGTGAATCAGAGCATCCCTGGGGACAACCCCTGGAAGGGGTAACAGGGCAAAGTAGCTTCTGCATTTGGCGTTCATTGGAGACGCAAACAGATCGCAGCAAGGCTAGACCCACTTGCGGAAAATCATTTCCGCTATTGTCTGATTGAGGGACCACTCGTGAGGTAACAGGATGGCTCTGCTCAACCTGTCCGCTATAACGTTGGATAACCCCGGGGTGTGCGTTGCTATCAGAAAGCGACCCATGGACTCTGCCCATTGCCAAATTCTCATGGCCTCCCTGCATAACTGGTAAGACTAGGTTCCCCCTTGTTTATTTATGTACCAAACTACGGACATGTTGTCCGTTGGAACTGCAATAGTCCCTAGAGGTAGAAGGGAGGAAAAGTGTTGCAACACTAGAAACACTGCCCTCATCTCCAGGACATTGATGTGCAGGTTGTACTCTAGATTGGTCCATTCGCCTTGGACTGTCTGTCCCTGAAAGATGCCCCCCCACCCTATCAGGGACGCGTCCGTGGTCACTGTGTCTGTTGGTGTGGGTAACACAAACGGTCGGCCGCCGATGAGATTGCAATTCTGTAACCACCAAGACAGGTGTGCTTTGCAGGTGTTTGTAATGTGAATTTCGTGTGTCAGTGGTAACTGTTGGAACGACCATTGTGCGAACAGCAGCCATTGGAGAACTCTCATGTGTAGTCTTCCCAAGAGAATTGCAATGAGGGAAGCTGACATGAGTCCCAAGACTTTCAGAACCAGTTTGGCTGGGGATTTCTTGGACAACAGAAGTAGAGATAAGAGTTTTTGTAGGGAAGCTATTCTTGTGGGGGGGGGGGTCTTAGAAGCAAGGAACGGGTGTCCAAATCTGCCCCTATAAATGAAATATGCTGTGATGGCTGTAAGGCAGATTTTTCGAAATTTATCGAAATCCCTAACTGAACACAAAGTTGAGTGTGTAGTCCCTGGCCTGTATCAGTCGACGCTCGGTGGTGGCGGTAAGGAGCCAGTCGTCCAGATACGGAAACACCCGGAATCCTAGGCGTCTCAAGTGGGACGCTACCACTGCCATGCATTCGATGAAAACCCTGGGGGCTGAGGTTAGACCAAAGGGCAGGGCCCGAAACTGAAAGTGGCTGGCTCCCAGCCGGAAGCGCAGGTGATCTCTGGATGCTCTGGCCATTTAGATGTGGTAGCATGCGTCTTTGAGATCTATTGAGCACATCCAGTCGTACTTCTGTAAGAACGGAAGGATCGATTGAAGCGTGATCATCCGGAAACTTTTCTTTCTTCACAAAGGTATTGAGATTGCTTAGGTCCAGAATTGGCCTTCAGTCCCCTGTCTTTTTTGGAACTAAAAAGAACCTTGAGTAAGTTCCGAATCCTCTTTGGTCCGCCGGGACTGGTTGGATGACTCTTTCTAGCAGCTTTGAAATTTCTATGGCTGCAGGTTCTCGCAGATGGGGCGGTACATCTGGGAATCTTTTCTGTGGTAACGGGGGAAGTAGAAATGGGATTTTGTAACCTCTGGTAATAATGCTTTTTACCCATCTGACTGAGGTAAAATTTTGCCAGGCCTGAGGGTATAAAGCTAAGCGACCCCCGACTGCCTCCAGAGCAGGACAGTCGGGCCTCCATTCAGGAGTGCTGGAAAGGCTTCCCAGGGATAGTTTCCCTGTCACCTTGGTTCTGCGGACCCCCTCTGCCGCCAGGGCGACGTCTTCCACCTCTGCCCCCCCCTCTGCCTCTGGAGGGGGCATCACCCTGTGTGCTTGGGAAAGAACCCTGGGGTTTACGAAACCACATTTTCCCACCTCGTTGCCCTTTGGGATATTGGTCTGGATGGGGTGGAAAAACGGACTCTGACAGCAGACAGAGTCTTTCCCTCTTGCTCACACCGGGTAAGGGTCTCCTTTACTTTAGGGCCAAAGAGTGGCACCATCAAAGGGGGCGTTAGTAAAGGAAGACTTGAAGGCTTCCACAAAGGAGCATAGACACATCCAGGATTGTCTACGAAGAGCAATCGCTGAAGCCGCAGCCCTACTCGATCCTTTGGCTGCATACGAGATGAGCCTCATGGATGAGTTTACAATAGATGTAAGGGTATTGAGCTGTGCTGTAACCTTATCCGAGACAGCAGCATCTGTAGTACCCTGGAGAGCATCTCCCAACTCTGACTAGATCCCTCTGTAAATGTGTGAAATGTGTCAAATAGTTCAGCGATGGCATGGAAAAAGTCGCTGAACTGAAAATGCGCTTCCCATATCTGTCCATGGTCCTAGAATCTCTGTTAGGCGGATGGACAGACGAGGAAGATTCGGACATCTCTTTTCGTGGCAGCTGCCACCACCATAGCGTCCACTGGAACTCCCTTTGTGAGGTATGCCTTATACTGAGGGGCCGTAATATATATTTATTAGGCTTTCTGGGAACTGAATCCACTGTGTCAGGTGTCTCCCACGCCCTTCGAGCAATTAATTCCATTAACTCGAAGGGCGGAGTGACCCAGGAGGAAGAAGGGCGAGCACCGAATGCCTTCAAAAAACTGACTCATCCTCAGAAGGGGGTAGGGCTTGCCAATCACCTCTCTATTTTAAGATCTCCAGGATGTCAGAGAAGGAGACATCCTCAGAGGGTGATTTTGGGGACCCTTCTGACTCATCTAAGTCAGTGTCTGATGTTAAGGACTCTTGTGGAGAATCCAAGTGCCTCCTCTTGCACAATCTTTTCCTCGGGACATCCTCGGGGGGGGGGGGACATCCAATGAAGCCTCCGAGGAAGAGGGGGCTCCCTCTGGGAGCGGCTGACACTGGTGCTCGACGCTTCTGAGTAGCCGTAGGTGCAGAAGAGGACAACGGGCCTTTATGGGAGGGAGACGTTGCTTCTGCTGAAGTAGTTGTCTGGGAAGACAATACCTTCCTCATAAGGTCGAAGGCCCCCGGACCCCGAGCCGAGGAATCCCCCGGTTCCAAAGAACACGGAGGAATCTCCAACGCAGAAGCCAAGGGCACCGACCCAGAGGACGGAGCAGAGGTGATCCATGCCGAGGCGCCGAGAGGGCGAGTCGGCACCGAAACATCGGTTCGACTCTCGGTCCCGGAACCAAGGATAGATCGTCGGCTCCGCGAGTCCGGTAGTGGTTCCGACGGAGTCGAGGTCAATGGTGCCGACCGAGAAAGAGATGGTTCCGGCACCAAGGGCTCCACTATCATCAGATCAGCGTCTCCTGGCTCCGAGGACTGAGTAGGCCTCGGAGGAGGATCAGATGGAGACAAGGGAATGCCTTCGAGTCTCGACACCAACTGAGAGGAGACTGCAATGAGTTTGGACAGGGCCGTGTTTTCCATCAGCTTCTGCACCACACGATCTACGTCGGTGTCGGAGAGGGGCCTGGAAGACCGCGTCGAAGGAATCGAGGATGGTGCCGACCTCAAAAGAGCAGTAAGTGGCAGTTCCGTCACCGGTTCCAAGACCCGAGGCTCGGTGACAGACAATAGCTCGACACTCGGCCCCGAAGACTGTGGAACCGGTGAACGAACTTTAAAAGAAGAACTTGGAGCCGATGACGTGGGCTCTGAAGTCTTCGACTCCTTCGAAGATTTAGAAGTCTGGTCTGACTTATCTAAAGCCTCTTGGAAAGCAGGCTTCAGAAGACCTCTGTCCATAAGCTTCCTGCACCTATCTGTCATGACCCTTCCACTAAAGGAATGACATATGGAGCAGTCCTCCTGAAGATGGAGAGGGCCAAGACAGTAGACACAGGAGCTATGGTTGTCGGTGACAGACATCTTCTGTCCGCACGGACATCTTTTAAAACCTGACAACCTTTTCTGACATAATAGAAGTCAAGAAAGTCAAGAAACAATGTCAAATTAAGTGTCACAGCAATAAGAATCAAGTATATTAAGTCAAATCCGGTGTCTAGTAGGTGAGGAAGGCCCTTGGTAACCTAACTAAATATAAAGGTATAAAAAACACTCTATATATAGCTAAAGGGGAAACCTAGACCACACACACACACACACACACACTATAAAAGTCTATAATCCTAGAAAATTTTAAGAAAAATTCTCTATGAAAAGTTATCTTATCTTATCCTGTTGGCTCAGAGCTCTTCAGAACGATGCGATCGGTTGCAGCGGCAAACTTATCTGAGGTAAAGGCAGAGGGAATTGTGGGAGATAGGTTGGTCTCGAACTTCTTCTGGATGCAGAGCTTTGCTAAGCGGCCGACTCAGAGCAGAGGATTGGCTCCGACACCCATGTGTAAGAACAAACGGCGAGATTGAACACTCTCACATCATACAAACATATAAACAATTATAGATTCTCTTACTGAATCCAGCAACAGGAGCAGGACGCACAGTAGCCAAGAGATGGGAGGTAGAAAAAAGATGGCGGCATCAGAGATAGGGATATACTTATAGGTGTGGGAAGGGGCACAGGGGGAGGGGTAAGAGATAAGCGGGATATGGGTCAGGAAACGCGAGAAAGATAAGAGGGTGAGGGGTAGGGAGGGTAGCAGAGATTGGGTAATAGGAGGAGCTAGTGCAATAAGACTGAGAAGGATAGAAAGGAATAATAAGGTAACTTGTGAGATAATGGAGAAGAGATAGATGGGAGAGCAAATACAGCAGCAATAAGTGTGTGAATAAGCAGAATTAGGATGGGGCAGAAGTAGTGGAGGGAAGAAGTTAGGGGTAGGATAGCTTTGAAGAGAAGCAAAGTAACAGAGACAATAGGGCAGAATGTGGAGGAAGACAAACAGCAAAGTGAGAGAAACACAACAGGTAAGTCTGGTGGTTAGAAAAAGGTGGACAGAATGCAGAGGTAGGAAGGAAGAGAGTCAGGATACAAGACTGGTAGTTGCTGATAGCAGAGTGCCTGGGGAAAAGAAGAAAGGTGGAGGATAAGTGCAAGAAGAGACTGAGAACAGAGTGACTGGGAGTTTGTTTCAGGAAGCTTACAGAAGTGGGGTAGGAAATAACAGGGCAGAGGCTAGTAATTAGGAAAGGTTACCGAAACGAGGTAGGAGATTACAACTCAGGAAAATGTTACTTTACAGAGTTAATGTGTATAGTGCCACCTGGTGGCCATTCTTGGCATGGCAATGGTTTTGTCAGAGGAGATGGGGATGAGGAAGGGAATTGGGAAAGGGTAAGTAATGCGAGGGGTAAGACTATGGAAGTTAAGTAGAAGACAGTGGGGGGTGGGGGTAAGGCTGCTGGCTAGCCTGCCTGTTTAGTTGACCAAGACTAGATAATTTAAGAACTTTATATAGAAGAATTTAAATTACATGTACTAGATAATTTAAGAACTTTATATAGAAGAATTTAAATTACATGTAGTCACATGGAGTCAGTATCGATACATACTTTCAATGCCTTTTATAGGTCAAACTTTTCTGGGAGATGTTAGGGGTTTTCTTAGGTGCCTTAGTGTTCCGAGGTTTCCAGAAGGGTGCAGGTAAGTAAATTCATGCAGGGACAAAACTGGAACAGTGTTTCAATGCCTTTTATAGGTCAAACTTTTCTCAGAAATGTTAGGGGTTTTCTTAGGTGCCTTAGTGTTCCGAGGTTTCCAGAAGGGTGCAGGTAGGTAAATTGTTGCAGGGACAAAACTGGAACACAGTGTTTCAATGCCTTTTATAGGTCAAACTCTTCTGGGAGATGTTAGGGGTTTTCTTGGGTGCCTTAGTGTTCAGAGGTTTCCAGAAGGGTGCAGGTAGGTAAATTGTTGCAGGGACAAAACTGGAACACAGTGTTTCAATGCCTTTTATAGGTCAAACATTTTTGGGAGATGTTAGGGGTTTTCTTAGGTGCCTTAGTGTTCCAAGGTTTCCAGAAGGGTGCAGGTAGGTAAATTGTTGCAGGGACAAAAAGTACAGTTGTGTACACCTACCATAAATGTAGATGTTAGAGTGTCTTCACTGTTGCAATCATAACTGTAGGGTGTTCCTGCCAGCAGGCAGCCTGAGGTCGGCCAGAATTCCAAAGTCTGGGTCCGGCGTCGGCTGTTCCAGCAAGCACCCTGACGTCAGAGCACAGGGGTACACAGCTGACAGCCGACGCCATCTTCTCCAGCCTTTCTTGCCCCAGATGTCAGAAGCTCCCCAAAATATCCAAAAGGTGTTCCAAAGGAAACACATACACCACAAAGTTAGAGGAGATAGAACAAACAGAAAACAAGAGGGGAATGGTGGGAGGGAAACCCCGACTGCAACAGTGAAGACACTTGAACATCTACATTTATGGTAGGTGTACACAACTGTACTATGTTCTTCGTGTTTCACTGTTGCAGTCATAACTGTAGGGTGGAATCCCAAAGCTGTGAAGGAGGGTGGAGGTTATGCAGAAGGGGCAGCCAGAAGACCCTGCAAGACAGCAGAGGCAAAACCTGCCCTAGACTTAGAATACAAAGGGAGATTATAGTGCTTAGAGAAGGTATGCACTGAACTCCAAGTGGCAGCTTCCAAAATGTCCTTGGTAGGAACTCCTCTGAGAAAAGCTGCTGAAGTGGCAGCTGCTCTAGTAGAATGACTTCTAACAGTGCCTGGAATCAGTTTCCCAAAATGAGAGTAACAAAACCTTATTCCATGAGCAATTAATTTGGAAATAGTTTGTTTAGAAATAGCCTTGCCTAGAGAACTGGAGGCATAAGAGATAAGCAACTGATCAGATTTCCTGAAATCTTTAGTTCAGTCCAGGTAAAATCGTAGTTGTCTGTGTACGTCCAATGAATGTAAAATCCTTTCCCCTTTGTTTTGAGGATTTGGAAAGAAAGTAGGAAGGTGAATAGTTTGATTTAAAGTCACTTTAGAAATCACCTTAGGCATAAATGTAGGATTGGTCCTCAAGGCCACCCTGTCTTGATGGAAAATAAGGTAAGGTTCCACAGCCATGAGAGCTTGCAACTCTGACACCCTTCTTGCAGAAGTCAATGCTAATAAAATAGCTGTTTTCCAGGATAAGAACTTGATATCTGAAGCAGCAGCAGGCTCAAAGGGAGGTAAGGTAAGCTTCTCCAAAACATAATTAAGATCCCAAGCAGGAACAGGAGGAGTTCTGGGAGGTCTTAAATTCTTAGCCCCTCTCAAGAATGGTCTCACCAGCTGATGAGAAAAAATGGGGGGATCAGTGTTGAAATGAGCCGAAATAGCAGAAGCATGAATTTTGATGGAAGAGAAGGAGAGGTCCTTAAGCAGGAGTTCAGAGAGGTAAAGTAAAATGGAGGAAATATCAGGTAGAAGAGGATCAGAACCTCGAACCCGCATCCAAATACAAAATCTTTTCCATTTAGAAGCATAAGATTTTCTAGTGCTAGGACGCCTAGCTTCCAAGAGAACATCCAAAACTTGTTTGGGAAGAGCAGAAGGAATCAAAGGCCTTTGTAGAGCCAGGCTGCCAGGCAAAGAGTCTTGATTTGAGAGTGTAGCATCTGACCCTGATGTTGGGACAGAAAGGAAGGAGACAGAGGCAGAATCCAAGGAGGTTCCAAGAACAGGTGTCTTAAGGTTGGATACCAGAACTGCCGAGGCCAATTTGGAGCTATCAGGATGATAATCTTGGGTCTGTCCTGTTTTATTTTCAGTAGCACCCGAGGCAGAAGAGGAAGAGGAGGGAAGGCATATCCCGAAAGATTCCTCCAGCTGAAAGACAGGGCATTCACTTTCCATGCTGTTTTGTGGAAGGACCTGGTGCAAAATAGAGACAACTGATGATTGAGATGGAATGCAAACAGATCTATCTGAGGACAACCCCAAACTGTTGTAATCCTGTTGAATAAATTGGGGTCCAGCATCCATTCGTGGGGATCCAAAAGATTTCTGCTTAGGCTGTCTGCTAAGAGAGTTTGCTTTCCTGGGATGAACTGAGTTTGAAGATGCAGATTCAGATTTAGAGCTGTGTCCTATAGACTCATGGCTAGTCTGCAAAGGGCGTAAGAGTGGGAGCCCCCCTGCTTGTTTATGTACCACATGACTGTGGTATTGTCTGTACGAATCAGATGATGTCCTGGTTGCAAAAGTTTCTGGAAGGCTAGAAGAGCATGTTGGACTGCCAACATTTCCTTCAGGTTGATGTGCCAGTGAAGATGTTTCTTTGGCCAAGAGCCCTGCTGGCAGTTGTCTAGAAAATGAGCTCCCCAAGCATAATCCGAAGCATCTGTGGTTATGATCTGAGAAGGTTGAGGCAGACAAAAAGGGTTTCCTTCGTTTAAAGCACAAGTCCTGGACCACCAAAGGAACTCTTTTCGGAGGCAGGGAATCAGAGGCATCATTGTATCCAGGCTGTGGTAATGCTGAGACCATACACTCTTTAGGTACCAATGAAGTTTTCTCATATGAAGCCTTGCATTTGCAATCAATAGGATGCAAGAAGCCATGCAGCCCAAAGCCTGCAGGAATTTCCTTGCAGTGAGCTGAGTCAAAGTAGCCAAGGTTTTGAAAATTGCTGCCAGTTGTACTTGCTTTTCTGGAGTCAAGAAGGCCTTTTGTAAGCTTGTGTTTAGAAGAGCTCCCAAAAAAATCATTTGTTGAGATGGGATCAAATGTGACTTTTTTGTGTTCACTGAAAATCCCAGTAGAAAGAGGAGACGCTGAACAAACTGCAGATGTTGAAGTAATAGATCCTTGCTGTCCGCCTGGATAAGGCAATCGTCCAGATAGGGGTAAATTTGAATCCCTTGGAGTCTGCAATAAGCTACTACTGGAGCCAGGCACTTGGTAACGACTCTGGACACAGTAGATAAGCCAAAGGGCAGTGCAGAGAATTGAAAGTGTCTCGAGCCTGCCTTGAATCTGAGGTATTTTCTGCATTCCTGTCTGATGGGAATGTGTAAGTAGGCCTCCTTCAGGTCCAATGTTACCATCCAAGCATCCTGGGAGAGCATGGGAAGAAGTTGTTGCAGAGTGAGCATCTTGAATTTTGGAATTTCCAGAAAAGTATTTAATACTGAGAGGTCCAGAATCGGTCTCCAAGAGTTTTGTTTTCTTGGGACCAGAAATAGTCTTGAATAAAAACCCTTTCCCAGCTCTGGGAGTGGAACAGGTTCTATGGCTCTCATGGCCAATAAAGTGTCCACCTGATTTAAGACAGGAATGCAGAAAATGCCAGTTGCATACAATATGCAGATGATTCTACGTTAATTTGCTCTGGTACAACCCCCTCAGATCTACAATTGTTAACCCAGTCTACTTTCAGCAAAATAGAACACTGGCTCTCCAATCGGCGCCTGATTCTTAATCCTAAAAAAACTAAAATGTTGTTGTTTCTTCCAACAAAAAGGTCCTGCCCCATCAATTTTACTATCCAAGCTAAGGACAGGACCATAATTTCTCCAGACCTCTTAACAAAATTACTAGGGGTAACCATAGATAACAAACTAAAATATGATATACATGTAAACCAAATGATCAAGACCATTAATAAGAAACTAGGCTCCTTATATAGAATAAATAGCTTCTTGACCCCTCAAGCTAAAATGGCCATTGCCCAGACTCACCTTCTCTCATCACTCCTGTACTCGTCCCCCTTACTTCACAACATAAGTAAAACTGTCATGAACAAACTCTCCAACTGCTACAATCATATTGCTAGGTTTGTTACTGGGTCACCATATAGGACCCATCATTGCACCAACTTAGCCAAGCTCAACTGGTCTGAGCTTCCTACCCTTATTTCTTTCAACCTACTAGTCCTTACACACAAAATTATATATAACCCTGAATATGCTCCTTCCCTCAAAATGCTGCTTCCTCTTTGTAACAATCCACGCCCATTGAGGTCATCCAACCGTCTCCTAATCCAAACATTCAAAACTAATAACTCTGCTGGTGACTCCCTTCTCAACAACGTTGCAGGTAAAATTTGGAACAAACTTCCCCATGATATTATATCTATGTCTACTTTAAGTCAATTCAAAGCTAACCTAAAAACACATCTGGGTTCAATGCGATATTGTCACTGCCTAAATCCGGGATAGTTAACCTTCGGCTAGACTAACTGTCTTCACACATGACTCTCCTACTTCTCCTTACTATCCTAAATCCTCTCCCATTTTAGATAAATTAGAAAGAACAATATATGTTCTAACTTTGAATGTAAAATATACTTCACTGTTATTCAAATTGTTTTTTTTTTTTTTTTTTTTTTTTTTGTTTGTTACCTATGTTTGGAGCTTTTCTCCCCGGGCCTCCGCTGAAAATGGACATGCATCCAGTCGGATCCTCCCGGTCAACAAATGTAAAATAAAAATAAAAATAAAAATAAATAAAATAAATAAGGCCTCTGACCATTGATGTTTTGGCAGGTCTGGCCAACCCGTAAGACCTTGGCAGAGTATGAAAGTGGAATTTGTAGCCTTTTAAAATCACATCAAAAACCCATTTGTCCTGGGTGATATGCGTCCAATTTTGGTAAAAAAGAGATAACTTTCCTCCGAGAGGAGCTTCCGGGCAAGAAGGACCTGTAGCCCAACAGAGGGAGTCATTGGGTCTGCTTCCTTTGTGATTGAGGTCTGTCTTCTCCCCTTCTAGGTGAAGAAGCAGTCCACTGTCTGGATCTATAAGAGGCCTGTGTCTGCACCCGGCATCTAGACAGTCTATATCTTCCCCTTTGAGGCCTGTCAGAAGTGGGAAAGGACCAATTTTTGGAGGGCCAATTTCTAGAAAATCTAGGAGGCTGAACTTGTAAAAAATCTTTGACAGTCTGCATAGATTTTGCTTTTTCCTCCATCTTTTTAATAACCTCCTCAGCCTTGGATCCAAATAAAACATCATGTTGAACAGGGGCATCTAACAATTTCGCCTTAACCTGCTCAGGTAAATTCTGTTCCCGAAGCCAGGCATGTCTCCTGATAACAGTACCAGAGGCTGCGGCCCTGCAAGAAGCTTCCAAGGCATCAAAACCACAATGTAAACTATGTTTGCTAACTTGTTCAGTTGCATGCAAAAAGTACAGTTTTGTACCTACCATAAATGTAGATGTCCGAACAGGATAGCATCTGCAGTCCTAACAAATGGGTTGTCCTGTCGTCAGGCAGCCCTTCGGTCGGCCGGATTCCAAAGTCTGGGTCTGGCCTCGGCTGGTGTCGCACTTCACCCGACGTAATCTCTGCTGGTCTTCGGGTATAAAGGCATCAGCAGACGCAATTTTCCTCAGTGTTTCTTGCCCCAGATGCCAGTTGCCCTCTTGGAAAACTAAATTTTGGATCAATGCCAATGTTTCCAAAAAAAATAGTAGGCAAACACAAAAAATAAGCATGTATGTACATATATACAAACAAATACACCATAAGAGATCCCCCCCTAGCTAGCTATTAGGAGGGTAAATACCCTAGGAGTACCACAGAGGGGAAGGGGGGTGGGTAATCCTGACTGCAGATGCTATCCTGTTCGGACATCTACATTTATGGTAGGTACAAAACTGTACTATGTCCTTCAAGGATGCATCTGCAGTCCTAACAAATGGGTAGAATACCATAGCCAGACTAGGGAGGAGGAAGAAGAATTATGGTGTAGTTAGGATCCCTTGCAATACAGCAGTGGCAAACCCTGCTCGGGATCTAGAGTATAGAGGTAAGTTGTAATGCTTGGCAAATGTATGCACGGAGGTCCAAGTAGCCACCTCAATAATGTCCTTGGTAGCCACTCCTCGTAAGAAAGCTGTGGTAGTGGCTGTAGCCCTTGTAGAGTGAGGTCTTATGTTCTGTGGAATTTGCTTTCCATGGTAGGAGTAACAGAATCTTATGCAATTTCCTATCCACTTGGAGATTGTCTGTTTGGAAATTGCTTTTCCTTCCCTTCCTGTTGCATAAGCTACTAAAAGCTGGTCAGTTTTTCTATTGCCCTTGGTTCTGTCCAGGTAGTAGCGCAACTGTCTATGTACATCCAAGGTATGCAGCAGTCTTTTCCCCCCTGTTCTGTGGATTGGGAAAGAAGGTAGGTAGGTGGATTGCCTGGTTTAGAGACACTCTGGATACCACCTTAGGCATAAATGTAGGATTAGTTCTCATGGACACTATCTTGATGGAAGATTAGGAAGGGTTGTACTGCCATTAAGGCCTGTAGTTCCGAAACCCTTCTTGCTGAAGTAATTGCCAGTAGGAAAGCAGTTTTCCAGGATAGGTGTTGAAGATCTGCTGTTGCTGCTGGTTCAAATGGAGGGAGTGTCAATTTTTCTAGCACAAAGTTCAAGTCCCATGCTGGTAATGATGGTTTCCTAGGAGGTTTTACATTCTTGATTCCTCTGAGGAACTGCCTGAGTAGAGGATGTGAGAAGACAGGGGAATCGAAGCTGTATTCTGCAGAAATAGCTGATGCATGTATCTTGATGGAGAAATAGGACAGGCCTGTATGGAGAAGCTCTGCCAAGTACTCCAGGATGTTAGCAATATCTATCTTTGACACATCTTTTCCTCTTTCAGTACTCCAAATGACAAACCTTTTCCATTTTCCTGCATAGTTCCTTCTTGTTGAAGGTCTGCGGGCCTCAAGGATAATGTCTTTAACCCTTTGGGATAAATCTGGGTTAGTTGCTGTTATGTAATGTTCCAGGCAGTCAGTTGCAGAGTTTTTAGGTTTGGATGCATGATGATGTAGTCGTTCTGAGTTAACATCAAAGGCATCAGGGGTAGTGTCCACGTTCTCCCCCGGGACATGCTCCTCAGCAATGGATACCAGTGTTGTCTTGGCCAATTTGGAGCTATCAGAATTATCCTTGGACGTTCCTCTTTGATTTTCAGTAGTACCTTGTGCATCAAAGGAAGAGGTGGAAATGCATATGCTGTCAGGCCTTTCCAACTGAAGGATAGAGAGTCCACCTTCCATGCAAGTGGGTGGTATGTCCTTGTGCAGAATTTCTTGAGCTGGTGATTGAGTGGGGATGCGAATAGGTCTATTTGTGGCATTCCCCATTTCTTTGTGATGGCCTTGAAGATGTCCGGGTGTAGCATCCATTCGTGAGCATCCGAGGTAGTTCTGCTTAACATGTCTGCTGGGATGTTTTCTTTTCCCGGTACAAATATTGCCTGTAACTGGATGTTGTAGCTCAGAGCCATATTCCAAAGGTCCAGAGTCATTCTGCATAGGGGTATGAATGAGTGCCTCCCTGTTTGTTGATGTACCACATGACTGTGGTGTTGTCTGTCCTTATCATTAAATGGCCTTCTTTGAGGAATGGTCTGAAATTCTGGATTGCTAGTTTTACTGCCAGCATTTCTTTTGATTTATGTGCAGGTGCAGCTGGTCTGGAGTCCATAATCCTTGTATGCATTTGTCCAGCATGTGTGCCCCCAACCTAGGTCTGAGGCGTCCGTTGTGATGGTTTGGCTTGCTTGAAAGTTGTGGAAGGGCAAGCCTGGGTTTGACTGGCATGCTTGAGCCCACCATAGGAACTCTTGTTTCAGGCATGGGATTAGTGGTATTTCGGTTTCTAAGCTGTGCCTGTGTTGAGACCATAAATTCTTTAGGTACCACTGTAGCTTTCTCATATGCAGTCTGGCATGGGGGACCAGGATTATGCATGATGCCATGAAGCCCAAGGCCTGCAGTACTTTCCTTGCTGTTAATTTGTTCTGCTTTGTTAATGCCAAGAAGTAAAGAGGAGTTGTTCTTGTTTTTCTGCAGTTAGGAATGCCATCTGTTTTACTGTGTCCAATTCCGCACCCAAGAATGTTCTTGTTTGGGATGGTATCAGTCTTGACTTTTTTAAATTGACTGTGTATCCCAGGGCTTGTAGTAAGCAAATGACTCTTTGTAAGTCTTTTGTCAGCTTGCTTTTGTTGTCCGCTTTTATCAGGCAGTCGTCCAGGTATGGATAAATTTGGATTCCCTGTAGCCTGCAATGAGCGATTACTGATGCCAGGCATTTTGTGAATACTCTGGGCGCAGTAGATAAGCCAAAGGGCAATGCTGAGAATTGATAATGCTCTGATCCTGCAAGAAATCTGAGGTATCTTCTGCAATTTGGTCATATGGGGACATGCAGGTATGCCTCCTTGAGATCTAGAGTTACCAGCCAACACTCCTTGCCCAGCATGGGAAGAAGTTGCTGTAGGGTCAGCATTTTGAATTTTGGGACAATGATGAATGTGTTTAAGGCGGACAGGTCGAGAATAGGTCTCCAACTTTTCTCTTTTCTTGGTACTAGGAAGAGTCTGGAGTAGACTCCTTTGCCCTGTTCTGTTGGTGGTACTCTTTCCACAGCTCTCATCTTTGTTAATTGAGCTATCCGCTTTAGAGCTTCTGTTTTCTGATTTGGAGGTAGGTTTGGCATTCCTCTTTTTACTGGCAAGGTGTGGAAGTGAAACCTGTAGCCTTGGTCTATGGTCTGCAAAATCCACTTGTCTTTTGTGATATAGTGCCAATTTTTTGAAAATAAGGCTAACTTTCCACCTAAGGGTGCTGCTATTTGTTCCTTGGTAGGCGGTGTCAGAGTCAAGTCACTGTGATTGTCCTGTTGCAGTGGCAGTGGTTGTGTCTGTGCCTCGCTGGTTATTGCCTTGCCACTGGCGTCCTCTGTAGGCACCTCCTCTGGATTGATTTCTGCCTCTGGAACGTCTATTCCTGCCTCTCTGAGATTTAGAAGAGTCTGGAAAGGACCAATTTTTGGAAGGCCAGTTCCTGCTAAACCTTGGGGGCTGAACCTGTAAGAAATCCTTAACTGTTTGTACAGATTTTGCCTTCTCTTCCATTTTCTTCATTACTTGCTGAGCAGGAAAACCAAATAGACTGGCCTTATCCATAGGAGCATCTAACAGCTTTGCTTTAACATGATCCGGCAAGACCTGTTCTTTCAACCATGCATGCCTTCTTATAACTGTGCCAGTCATGGCTGATCTAAATGAAGCCTCCAGTGCATCATAGCCACATTTTAAAGAATGGTTACTAACCTGCTGAATGTTATTCACCATTTCTAAAACATATTTCTTATCTAAGGAGTCATCAGAGGACAGTTTCTTAGTTAACTGATCAAGCATAAACTCTTGGTATTGGATCATATGAAACTGACAGTTCAAAGCTCTAGCTGAGAGAGTAGCAGAGGTGTAAACTTTTTTACCCCATCTCTCTAAGGACCTGGATTCCCTTTCAGAAGGGAGAGGGTTTTTTGCTGAGGTCGCTACTCCCTTAGGCCCCTGGGAGATAGTCTCAGGATCTGCAAGTGGGGCTTTGTATAGGTGGTGATGAGTGTCCGGTACCCTGTAAAACCTATCTGGTTTGGCAGGGGCTGGAGGTAAAGTATCAGGAGCAGTGCAAACATCATTAAATGCATCATCCACAACAGGCAGAACTGGAGGTATAGCTAAGGGCCTATGTTGCGGTAAGTGTAGAAAGGTCCTAAGCCTTTTTCTTGAATCTGAGAAATCTTGTCCCTGCCATTGGAATTGCTCTCTCATGGCATGTAAGGTTTCCCCAAAGGAAAACTCCTCTGGTGGAGAGGCAGATGGAATAGATTCTTCAGCATCGGAATCTTCATAAGTAGAAAAAGGAGCCTCTGGATGGTCTGTAATGTCTGAGTCATCAGAAGAATCATCTGAGGACACTGGCTCTGGGGGCTCTGCTCTAGGTCTCTTTTCTGGAGGCTGAGAGGGCCTGTCTGGGTGAGATTGGGATCCCCTAATTAAAGAGATGAGATCCTCTGCCAGAGTAAGCATTTGAGAACTGGAACTGGGCCTGTGTGAGGGCCTTAACAGGCACTGATTTAGCAGTTTTGGCTGCTTTAGCCCTGGCAAAGGCCTTAATAGACATGGCTGCAGGAGGCCTGGCAGCACCAAGTGCTGGGGTAGAGACATCCAAAGGGATGGTGTCTGATAATTCTATAGGAACCACATTAGTAGGCAAAACTTCAGAGGCCGATTCAACTAGGGTAGCAGGAGCCTCGGTAGTAGTCATGGATTCGGCTGAAGATTGACCCGTTTGCTCGGTTTCGGCCGAAACAGAGACACTCGCGGTTTGCTTAACCGTGGTTTCGGCCAAAACCACGGACCGCGAGTGTCGGTCTTTTTCTTTGCGTTTTTTAACAATTTGAGAAGTCGGAGGATCCGACGGCATAATGTACGCAAAATCTGAGCTGAAAAACTGTTCAGCAAACTCCGACCGACGCCTAAGCGTTCGTCGGTTGAAGGAAGCACAGGCTAAACAGGCTGCTACGTCGTGGTCTGGGCCTAAACAAGGTAAGCAGTAAGAGTGGAAATCTTTATGAGGTATTTGTTTCCCACAAGTTAAACAGTTATTTACTTTTTCTGACATCGGCTGAGGCAAGAAAGAGTCCCCAACGGGGTACTTAGCTTTTTAGAAGTCTTCGAAGTAGTATTCGGTAGTAGTAATCTCTGGATCTGACCGACCGGCATTTGCGAACAGCTTCTGCTTCGGGCGCCACGCGGCAAGAAAGACTGAGGAAAATGGCGTCGGCTGATGCCTTCATACCCGAAGACCAGCAGAGATGACGTCGGGTGAATTGCGACACCAGCCGAGGCCAGACCCAGACTTTGGAATCCGGCCGACCGAAGGGCTGCCTGACGACAGGACAACCCATTTGTTAGGACTGCAGATGCATCCTTGAAGGACATCATCCTGTAATTCCTTGTCCTCTGCACATGCAGGAAAGGTAGAAAGCCTTTGCTTTAAGACAGACAAAAGAAATTGCTGATACTTGAACATGTGAAACTGGCAATTTAAAGCTCTAATAGAAAGAGTAGCAGAAGTATAAACCTTTTTGCCCCACCTATCCAAGGCACGAGAATCCTTTTCAGAGGGAATAGGATTCTTAGATGAAGCGGCCTTAGCAGCTTTAGAACCCTGAGAAATAGTTTCAGGATCTGCAGAAGGGTTCTTAAATAAAAATTGATGGGAATCAGGGACTCTGTAAAATCTATCAGGCTTAGAAGGAGCAGGCGGCAAGAAGTCAGGATTCAGGTTAGCTTCAGAAAAAGCATCATCCACAATATCAAGTACAGGAGGAATAGCCAAAGGTCTGTGTTGAGGCAGAAGGAGAAATTCCCTAAGTCTCTTCTTGGAGGCAGAATAATCCTGACCTTCCCAATGAAAATGCTCTCTCATCTCATGTAAGGTTTCCCCAAAAGAGAAATCTTCAGGGGGAGAAGCAGAGGGAATAGAGTCCTCTGCATCAGAATCCTCATAAGGAGGAAAAGAGTAATCCTGGTCAGAGGAAGAAACAGAAGATACAGAAGCCTGATCAGAGGAATCAAAAGGAATAACCTGTCTAGGCCTTTTTTCAGGAGGGGGGTGAGAGCCCCTAATCATTGTAAGTAAATCCTCAGCCATCCGTAGTAATTGCTTCTGGGACTTGGAGCTGAATCCGAAGCAGCTTGAGCAGAAACCCTTGGTTTTACAGGAGTTTTTGTCTTTGCCTTTGTCTTTGTTGAAATAATTATATGAGAAGGCCTGAAAACTCCCTCAGAAGCCGGTACCTGCACAGCGGTTCCGGACCCATCTGAAGGAGCGACGTCCGAAGGTCCTGCAGCAGATAAAATATTAGGCCTAGATGGCGCTCCATGGGAGTCCGTGTCGGCCATCGGTTCAGAAGTGGCGGACGACAGGGGCTGCTAAAGCGCCTCACTGACTACCGCCGAACCCGAAGCTGGCTCCGGCTGCGAAGAACCCTGTTTGGACCTCAGAGGCCTATCCTTGTCTTTGTGTTTCTTTTGAATTCCAGTTGTCGGTAAGGTATCCGACGACATCCTATAATTAAATCATCTACCGAAATAATTCAAAGCCCAATCGTACCTACGATTGATAGTGCGAGAATTAAACCTGGCACAGAACTGACAGCAAGAAATGTCGGGGTCAGGGCCTAAGAAAGGTAGACAGTAAGAGTGGAAATCTTTATGAGGTATTTGTTTTCTACACGATATACAAATAACTTTTTCTGACATCGGAGGAGCAAGAAAAAAAGTTTCCCCAACGGGGTACTTAGCTTGAGAAGAGAAGTTGAAAACTTCAGACCGAAGACAATCAAAGCACGTTGTTCTGAATGCGCCAACCAACGACTTGCGAGCTGCTTTCCACTGCACGGCAAGAAAGACTGGAGAAGATGGCGTCGGCTGTCAGCTATGTACCCCTGTACTCTGACGTCAGGGTGCTTGCTGGAACAGCCGACGCCGGACCCAGACTTTGGAATTCTGGCCGACCTCGGGCTGCCTGCCGGCAAGAACACCCTACAGTTATGACTGCAACAGTGAAACACGAAGAACATCTGGAACACAGTGTTTCAATGCCTTTTATAGGTCAAACTTTTCTGGGAGATGTTAGGGGTTTTCTTAGGTGCCTTAGTGTTCCGAGGTTTCCAGAAGGGTGCAGGTAGGTAAATTGTTGCAGGGACAAAACTTGAACACAGTGTGAATCCAGCAACAGGAGCAGGACGCACAGCAGCCAGGTGTGGGGAGGTAGAAAAAAAAGCTTTTGCTGTAATATTTCCAGGAATGGAACACACACCAGGACCCCCTGTGTGCATACACACAAACACACACACACACAGGCCCCCCCCTGCGTGCATTCACACACGCACACCGGCCCCCCTGCGTGCATTCACACACGCACACCGGCCCCCCTGCGTGCATTCACACACGCACACCGGCCCCCCTGCGTGCATTCACACACACAGGTCCCCCTGCGTGCATTCACACACACAGGCCCCCCTGCATGCACACACACACACGCCCCCCTGCGTGCTTTCACACATGCACACCGGTCCCCCTGCATGCATTCACACACACAGGCCCCCCTGCATGCACACACACACACGCCCCCCTGCGTGCTTTCACACATGCACACCAGCCCCCCTGCGTGTATTCACACACCCGACCCCCTGCTTACACACAGGCCCCCATGCATACATACACACACACACACCACCCCCATGCATGCATATACACACACACCAACCCCCAATACATGCATATACACACACACCAACCCCCCATGCGTGCATTCTCACACACAAAAAGTTGGAGAAGATGCAGGCAATGCAAACTTTCTTCAAATCCCTCAGATAAATGCAGTCGACGGTACACTTGCACAGAAAAGGAGTTCCACACAGCAAATACCCAGTAATATTAAGTTGAGTGGGCTGGGCAAGGCAGCTCTGACATCACAATTTGGGAGGTTCACTGGCTCTTCTATAGAGCATGCAAATCGGGCAGCATTTACATCACTTTGGAGGAGGAAATGTCCAGGTAACTACAGCAAGAGCTGTGGCAGATGTGACATCATTTAAGAGCCAGCTAAGGGTTTTTCAACTTGTTTTACCAAGTGAAAGTAAAAGTACGGAAGCCTGAGGTGTAAAACTGTTGTGCCAACATCCTAGCTGACAGGTTCAGCGCAAACTCCCCCCCCCCCCACCAAAAGGGCAAATATCTATCCCAGCAGAGTGCTGCCCCCCTGACATCTCAGATGCTCAGGTAAGAGCCGCCCTCTACAAAGCAAAAAACACAGCATCAATGGGACCAGATGGTGTCCCGGGCCGCGACCTACATGAACTCCAAGAGCAGCTAAACCCAAACATAAAACTATTGTTCAATCTCAGCCTTACTACAGGATATGTGCCCAAAGAGTGGCGTACAGCAACAGTGGTCCCTCTGCATAAAGGTGGTGCCTCAACGAATCCTGGAAACTATCGCCACATAAGCCTGTCTAGCTTGGTCTGCAAAGCTATGGAAAGGATCATCATGGACCTCATAAATAAAGATATTGGGGACCTACAGACACTAGATCCTACCCAGTTCGGCTTTGTTAAGGGCAGATCCTGCCTCTTAAACCTGGTTGATTTCTTTGAAACAGTCACCAAGGCCATTGACGAGGGGAAGGTGGTCCACACAGCCTACCTGGACCTCGCAAAAGCCTTCGATACAATACCCCACTCGGGCATTATAGAGAAGCTCACCAGCTTAAATATAACCCCCTATGTCACTAGATGGATTGCAAACTGGCTCAAGAACAGAACCCACATGGTTAGAATTGCTGGAGCCATGTCAGACTCCAAACCAGTTACAAGTGGTGTCCCACAAGGCTCAGTCCTGGGACCTCTCTTGTTCGGTATACATTTCTCGGAGGTACAGGCCAACACGAAAGGACTGTGGCTGACCAAGTTCGCAGATGACTGCAAACTGGGCGCCATAATCGACTCTCCAGCCGACACAAGCATCCTCCAAAAGGGTCTCATAGAAACAGACAACTGGTGCCAGAGCCATGGCCTCAAGCTAAACGCCAAAAAGTGTATAGTCATCCCCTTTGGCAAAAACAAAGTGCCCACAAATTACCACATAGGTGGTAATCCATTAAGTACAGAAGAAGTAATTAGAGACCTGGGGACCCAAGTTGATAGCAATCTCTCATTTGACAACCACGTGGCCAAAGTGGTTAGAAAACATTTTATATAGCCCACCTAATCATGAAGGGATTCACATCTAGATCAGGGGAGGTCATCGTGCCTCTACTCATCCCTCATCAGGCCCATAATTCAGTACAATGCCCCTTTTGGGATGTACCTTACCAGACACCTGCAGCAACTGGAAAGACCCCAAAAGTACCTCACCAAGAGGATCAAAGGGCTCAAACAGATGCCATATGCTGCCCGGTTAAAGAAACTCCAGCTTATACCGCCTGTTCAGAGGCAATCTGTGCCTGACGTATAAAGCCATGTCCAACCCGGAATTAATGGACATGCTGCACCTCAGAAAATCCAAATCCCATCGAGCTACGCGCTCGAGAGACTTGAACCTCAGCACTGAAATAAATAGGACATGCTGGAGGGACAGATTCATAAGCCAGAGGCTCCCTTCACTCTGGAATAAAATCCCAGTCCAGGTTAGGCAGAGTCCCTCATTGACTCTCTTCAAGAGGAATCTTGATGAGTGGATGGGAGATCGTAGGTTTACCCCGGGTATCACTTCTGTGTCACTGTTAGAGACAGAGGCATAGTATACTAACCTCGAAAAAGGGCATAGCAAAATATATTTAAAATGGGTGGCGAAAGCCAAACACATTCTGGCTAGGCTTATAAATGCCCTAGGGCAGATAGCCTAGTATGAACCTATGACTGCATTACTTTTTAAAGCTGCAGTGATGATTTTTTGTGGCTGTATCAAACAATGGGCACCAAAAGAGACAGCAGGTTGAGCAACCTGCTTTAATATCCCGTTGTTATCCTTTAAAGGATTCTGCAAACTCTCAACTAGGCATGTCTCCTTAGGGATACGCTTGATCCGGCTGCTCAACAGGTACCTTCTGCCATGCTGGAAATCAATCTCATTGAGGAGTTAAGCTGAAGATGCAAGAGTAGACAACTGGGGAGATATCTTACTAAAGTTCTCCTCCAACATACATTTAGACACAGAAGTGGCGATCTCCTTGACCAAATCTCTTTGAAGACACGTGTGCCAAACAGTTTAGCACTAACAGCGAAAAAGTTACTGAGGCATATATATACGCTTCCTATGTCTGTCCAAGGACTCCTTGTTTGGGGGATGGACAGAGAAACTCTGTTCTGCTAGCTCCTTCTCAGTGACCACTGACACAGAGTTCATCAACCAGAATACCTTTACTCCAGTAGGGGCAATCCGATGGTGGGCTCAATAACTTTTCAGCATGCCTGGGAATAGGGTCCATGGCATCAGGTTCCTTCTAAACCCAGCAGGAGATCAAATCAATAAGCTCACCTGCTGGTGGGGACACCCAGGATGTAGATGGGGCTGTCTAGAAAACCTCCAGGAACACAGATTCCATAGAAGGTGGTGGTAGGGAAGACCATCCACTCTTGCACTTTAGGATCTCTAGGATATGGCTGAAGGAGATATCATTGATGGAGATCAAGAGGACCCTTCTCCCTCAATGAGATTGGTGTCCTCTGTCAAAGACACCAATGAGGGAGTCAACGTGCTTCCTCTTGTATGTCCATTTCCAATGTACCTCCTCCACTGGAATCTCATGGGAGGACTCGGAAGAGCGAGTGTCTCATGACACAGTGGGTGGCTGGAGGATGTCCTGGATGGGCTAAACTTGGGCTAGACGAATGGGACCAAGGTTTGGACCAGATGAGGACTGCATAGGTTTCCAGAGGAAGAGGAGACGTGTCTCTAGGTCTACAGAAAATCCTCTCTGCCTCTTGGAAAGATGGAGACCTATCCCTCAGTCTCCTCTGACCTGAAGCAGGAGGAGAAAAGGAAGATACCACTCCAGATTCACAGCCCCCAGACAACAACGGACCCGAGCTGCCAAGGGCCGACACTCCAAGTGGTAGAGACAGAAAGCACAGTTGTGTACACTTACATAAATGTAGATGTTTGAGTGTATTCACTGTTGCAGTCCTAACAAATGGGTTATATGGCTCCCGGTAGCCCTCAGTCTGCCAAAATACCAAAGGGAAGTAAAAATGACGTCAGTTGCTGTCGGTTGTAAAGGACGTCAGGGCATCCGATACAAAAGGAGGCAGTGGATGTCACTTCTTCAGTCTTTCTTGCCATAAGTCAGAAGCCCCCAGAAAAAGGCTAAGCCAAATGCCAGTTTGGCAAATAATATCCAATTTAGCCTGTACCTCAGGAAAAAAATAGGAGAGGACCAAAATGGGGAAGGAAACCAGGACTGCAACAGTGAATACACTATCATCTACATTTATGGTAAGTGTACACAACTGTACTATGTTCATTGTGTTTCACTGTTGCAGTCCTAACAAATGGGTTGATTACCAAAGCCCAGAGAGAAGGGAGGAGGAACAGAATCAAGGGTTGGAGATAATATCCTGCAACCCAGCAGTGGTAAACCCTGCCCTGGTTCTAGAAAACAGAGACAAATTATAATGTTTTCTGAAAGTGTGAACAGAAGACCAAGTGGCAGCCTCCACAATATCTTTAGTAGGGACACCCCTTAAAAAGGCTTCAAAAGTGGAAGCTGCTCTAGTTGAGTGGGTCCTAACCCCTTGTGAAGGAACCTTGCCATGAAAAGAATAACAAAAGTTGACGCAATGTGCAATCCACTTGTTGGTTTGCTTAGAAATAGCCTTGCCCTGAGCTCCAGAGGCAAAACTCACCAATAACTGAGCTGATTTCCCAAGGTCTTTAGTCCTGTTCCAAGTAAAACCTGAGCTGTCTGTGCACATCATGAGAATGCAGGATCCCTTCACCTTTATTTCTAGGATTAGGAAAGAAGGTAGGAAGGTGTATGGACTGATTAAGAGTCAAGCTAGAAACCACCTTAGGCATGAAGGAGGGGTTGGTTCTCAAACAGGCCCTGTCTCGATGGAAAATAATAAAAGGCTCCACAGCCAAAGCCTGCAGCTCCAAAACCCTTCTTGCTGAAGTCATACCCAAGAGGAAAGCAGTCATCCAAGAGAGAAACTTTAAATCTGCAGAGGCAACTGGCTCAAAAGGAGGAAGAGTGAGTTTCTTTAGAACAAAATTAAGATCCCATGTTGGAGTAGGTGCCCTTTTGGGAGGTTTTAAGTTACAAGCACCTCTGAGAAACATTTTCATTAAGGGATGAGAGAAAATGGGTTGTTCATGAGAACAATGAGCAGAAATGGCTGAAGCATGGAGCTTGACAGAAGAAAAGGAAAGACCACCCTGAAGAAATTCAGCCAGGTATTCCAAGATCAGAGGAATGGTAGGCTGAGAAGAAGAATCCCCTCTAACCTGCATCCAATGAGAAAACCTTTCCCATTTCCCAGCGTTGGACTTCCTAGTGCTACGCCACCTAGACTCCCTCAGCACATCAACCACCTGCTCTAAAAGGGAAGAAGATAAGGAAGGAGTCAAACTAGGAGCCAGGCTGCAAGTGAAGGGATTGAAGATGAGGATGCAAAATAATTCCCCCTTCCTGAACCAAAAGATCTGGCTTCAGAGGAAGATGCCAAGGAGAAAATTGAGAGAGACTGCGAAGCAGCAGATACCAATGCTGTCTGGGCCAGTCCGGAGCGATGAGAATACTCCTTGGTCGCTCGGCCCTGATCTTCAACAACACTCTGGATAGAAGAGAGAGAAGGGAAGGCGTAAACTGATAGCAATGTCCAAGGGAAGGACAGAGCATCCACTCTCCAAGCCTTACTGTGATGCTGTCTGGTGCAAGAGAGAGGCAGAAGGTAATTGCCCGGGGAGGAGAAAAGATCCACCTGAGGTGTGCCACAACATTGAATGATGCTGTAGAAAACTGTCCTGTTCAGCTGCCACTCGTAAGGATCCAGGGTTCGCCTGCTCAACTGGTCTGCCAAAACGCTGAGCCTTCCTGGAAGGAACTGATCTAGGAGATACAGATCCAGGGATGCTGCTATGGACCAAAGATTCATGCTTTATCTGCACAGGGGTAAAATTGAGTCCCCCCCGCTTGTTGATGTACCACATGACTGTGGTATTGTCTGTTCTGACAAGTACGGTACCTGGAGAAAGAAGGTGCGTGAAGGCTAGTAAAGCTTGTGGGACTGCAACAGACTCTTAGATTTATGTGCAGGTGCATCTGCTGAGCATTCCATCGTCCCTGTATGCATCTGCCATCCAGGTATGCTCCCCAAGCATAGTCAGATACATCTGTAGTCAGAACTTGAGTGGCAGGTGATGTCCGAAAGGGCATGCCCTTGTTTTGTAGACAGGCTGTTGCCCACCAAAGAACTTCCGTCTGCAGAGATGGAAGCAGAGGGATCATCATTATCCAGGTCCTGTGTGTGTTGACACCAAATGTTATTGAGGTACCACTGCAATTTCCTCATATGCAGTCTTGCATATGGAATCATGAGAATACAAGATGCCATAAATCCCAGAGCTTGCAGGTATTTCCTTGCAGGGAGCTGGGACAGGCTTGCCAATTCCTTGAAGTAGACTGAAAGAGTTATCTGCTTCTTCTGGGTGAGATGCATCATCTGTGCGGCTGCGTTAAGACTCGCTCCCAGGAATGTTATCTCCTTGGACGGTACCATTTTTGATTTTTCCTCTGAGAATGTAACCCAGGGAAGAGAGAAGAGTCTTTACGAATTCCAGATCCTTTAATAACTGCTCCTGAGAACTTGCCTGAAGGCAGTCGTCCAAGTATGGGTAAATCTGAATTTTCTTCTGCATGCAAAAAGCAATGACTGTGGCCAGGCACTTCGTGAAGACTATGGGATCAGTAGATAAGTCAAAGGGCAGTGCAGAGAATTGATAATGTTGCTTGCCCACTCTGAAACGAAGATGCTGCCTGCAACTTTCCCTGACAGGGATGTGCTTGATAAGCCTCTGAGATTCAAGGTTACCAGCCAGGAATCCTTTTCTAGCATTGGTAGCAACTAATGCAGAGTGAGCATTTTGAACTTTGGAATCACTAGAAAAGAGTTCAGAATGGAAAGATCTAGGATAGGACGCCAGGTGCCTTTTTTTTGAACTAGGAAAACCTGGAATAAAAGCCCTGTCCTACCTGCTGAACAGGAACTGATTCTATTGCTCCTAGATGAAACAAAGACAAAATTTGTTTTTCTACTTCTGCCTTTTGGTTTGGAGAAATGGCTGGGAATCCCTTGGGAGCTGAAAAGGTGCGGAAAGAAAACTTCTGCCCCCGGGACACTGTTCTGAGAACCCATTTGTCGTTTGTGATAGAGGCCCAGACAACTGAACAAAGGGCCAACCTTCCCCCAAAGGAGACTCCAGGTAAGCAAAAACAGGCAGAAGTTGTAAAAGGTCATTGAGAGTGCTTTGACTGAGATGCAGGTTTGGAGCTTCCCACCTTAGAAGTGGAAGCATGCCACCACCTAGACCTTTGAGGGGTAGCTGTCTGTCCCCTAGAAGATATTTAACCCCTAGTCCTGAAACGGTTCTGTCTGCTGGTATCAGGAAAGGTCCAACTCTTGAAAGGGTAATTCCTGCTAAAGCAAGGGGGTTGAACTTGCAGAAAAACCTTAACGGTTTGCATGGACTTGGCCTTGTCATCCATCCTCTTAAGCACCTCCTCAGCTTTGCTGCCAAAAAGATTGTCTTTATGCAAAGGTACATCCAAAAGCTTAGCCTTGGCAGAGTCTGGAAGAGGCTGTTTTCTGAGCCAAGCATGCCTTATAATAACACAGCCAGTAGCCATAGCCCTTACTGGATGTCAAAAACCACAATGCAAAGAATGTTTATAGACCAGAGTGGCTGAATTCAACAAATCCTGCATGTCTTTACTCTCGGCCAAAACAGGAACATTTGCAATCTTAGACCCAATAGCCTCCAAGGTGTGCTGCTGGTACTTCAGCATATGAAAAAGACAATTGGTAACCGTAATAGCTAGGGTGGCAGACGAATAAACTTTCTTGCCCCACCTATCTAGGTTCCTAGATTCTCTGTCCAATGGAACAGGATTCCTGGTAACAGTGGCCTTAACCCCTTTAGGTCCCTGAGAAATTACCTCTGGATCCGCTAACGGGTTCCTGAAAAGAAATAATTGAGAATCAGGAACTCTGTAGTACCTGTCAGGTTTCCTGGGAGCAGTGGGAACCGAATTTGGAGACAAGGAATTTTCCAGAAAAACAACAACTTCCAACACAGGGGGAACAGCAAGAGGATTATGCTGAGATAAATCAAGAAACTCCCTAATCAGTTTCTTAGATTGGGGATAAACCTGGCTTTCCCATTTAAAATGTTCCCTGAGGGTATTTAAAGCATCACCAAAAGAGAAATCCTCTAGAGGAGAAGCCGAAGGAATGAATTCCACTGCATCTGAATCCTCAAAGGGAAAAAATACCTGAGAAAATTCCTCATCAGCAGAAATGCTGACAGAAACAGATCCTGAATAGGACAAAACCTCAGGAGAAACCTCCCTACTCCTTTTAGGAGAGTGACGCTGAGAACCCCTGATAAGAGTTAAGAAATCATTAGCCATTTTAACCATCTGGGATTGAGGAGAACTAAAAGGAACTGGAGCCTGTCTTTTCACAGGCTTACGGATGGAAGGCTTACCTGCAAGCCTGAAGGACTCGGGAGGTCTGGCAACCACCGAAGCAGCAGCAGGAGTGTAAGGAAGAAGTTTGCTGTCAGATGGCAAAACGGAGGCCGCGGACCCCTGAGTCAGCTTAGCAGTAACGGCTCCAGCAGAAGAGGTGACCGGCGACAGGTTGGGAGACAAACTGGAGGCCTGAAGCCTAAGGGACTCTGACTCAATCAAGGCCTGCAATTGCACATCTGCGGACTGCAGGGACTGCAAAAGCGTCTCACTGGCAGGAGCCTGACTACCAACTTAGCCTCATCCGAGGACTTAGTTTTCTGAGGCCTGTCACTGTCCTTACGCTTTTTGGGAATATCTGAAGTCTGAAGACCGGCGGATGCCATACCCACAAACTTGGGCCAAACTCCAAAATGCTTAGCCAAAAATCTTAGCTAGACGATGGATAGTACACGGATTAAAGGAGGCACAAAGATTACAACTGGGAACGTCGTGATCAAGGCCTAAACAGATTATGCAATAGGAATTAAAATCTGTATGGGGAATCTGCTTTCTACAGGTAAGGCAATTATTAACTTTTTCTGACATTCGTTAAGGCAAGAAAATAGGATCCCCAATGGGGTACTTAGCTGTACTAGACTTCAACTCTTTGTAGTCAGAATTCAACGAAGATAAACTGCCAACCGGCACTTGTGCATGAAAAGCTTCTGCTTCGGGCTCTGCGGCAAGGAAGACCGAGGAAGTGACGTCAGCTGCCTCCTTTTTTATCGGACACCCTGATGTCTTTTACAACTGACAGCAACCGACACTTTTACTTACCTTTGGTATTCTGGCTGACTGAGGGCTACCGGATAACCCATTTGTTAGGACTGCAACAGTGAAACACGAACATCCAACCATGTCGGAGCAGAATCCACCCCCCCCAAGTCAGCACTGTATTTTCAGGTCCAGGACCCACTCTAATCCAGGAATATCACAGCTGAGCCAGTCTAAGACATTGCCAGAGTCAAGGAAAGCAGTAACCTCGGCTCTAACAAAGTCTCTCTTGGGGCTTCTAGTTCCTGGCGTTCCAAAGTGGACAGTCAGATTGGATAAAGAATCACAAGGAATGGTGATTGGGGGGGGTCTCAATTTCAAGATGGGTCAGAGAGGGTAATAGCCCCATCTCAATCTGAGCCTTGAGCAAGCTCCGCATAATCCTGTCCAAACTGGACAGGATGAGCCTAGAGGACGTAAAAGAAACCGATGAGTGGGTAGACCTTGCAGGTGACAAGGACTCATCTCAAATCAACAGAAAATAAAGTATTTATGTACTTATAACGTTCCATCTGTGTTGTCTTTCTCATTCTTCCTCAACCTTTCCTTCTTCATTCCCCCTGTCCCTTTGGGTATGACCTGACAGATGTGTTTATGAGAACCTCTGAGTGTTTTTTTCTATTCTCTGTTGGTAGCTGTCAGAATAATTGTACTTTGCCTATATAGTTTACTGTTGGCAAACATGGTAGTAGCACACTTGATCTGAGGTAACCGAAGGAGTGAGGCATAATGAATAGGGGAGGAACTCATGCTTCAGATCCCTAAGCGGAAAGCAGCTGAGTCCAGGAAGAATGAGAAAGACAACACTGATGGAATGTTATGATAAGTACATAACTTCTTTATTTCTCCTTTTCTCTTTCTTCTTGGCCTGTAGGACAGAAGTCCCCAGCTACAACAAAACCTTGGCTGGCCTTCATGGAAGGATAATCTGGAGCACTGCAAAACCAAAAGCAGCTCTACTTCTGGACACTATGTCCAGTTTGTAGTGTGAAATAAAGGTGTGAGAATTAGACGGAGGAGGCAGTTGAACAATCAAATGAAACTTCGGCCCAAAAGGCTTAAGAAGTTGCCATAGATCTAACAGAGTGAGCTTTAACTCACTGAGGTATAGGAACACTTTTGGATTCATAAACAAACGAAGTGCAGTCCCCTTAACCATTTAACTAAGGTGGTCTTGGTAACTGGTTTGCCATTTTTTTACATCCGAAAAAGATATGAAAAGGCGGTGAGATTTTCTTAATTCTGTCAAGACAAAAACAACTGTCTGTGAACATCTGACAGATGAAGTGCGTATTATCCTGTGTTTTGGAAAAGAGGGAAAAAGACTGGTAGGTTGATAGATTGAGAACAATGTAAATCAGTCTGAAATTGAAACCTTTTGAAACCTAATGGTTTCTTGGACATCACACAAAAATTTAGAAGGGAAGGAAAAGAAAAGCGAGAAAGAACAGTTGTGTAAAATCTTAAAATAACCATAGATGTCCTTCTCTTCCATGTTGCAGTATTCTTACTGTGGGATTCTCCACCTCAGACAACCTGAACGTTGGCTCCTATACAAAACCTTAAGCCTGGTTGCTGTTGGTGCATGGGAAGTCACACAGGGCCATAAACCTGGGACGTGAAATGTGATGTCTAGATGCACAGACCTCAGAACTGACTTGCCAAGGTGATTTCAAATGATGTCGTCCAGACCACTGAAATGCCACTGACTGCCAAGTCTGACCATAAAGTTAGTAGATGCTTCATGATGGCCCACAGACAGGTAGAGAGAAAAACAGGGGGGGGGGGGGGGGAGTCAGGAGGGAGGGAGGGAGGGAATACTGCAACATGTAAGAAAAGGACATCTTTGGTTATGATAAGATTTTACACAACTATTCTATGTCCTTCTATTCCCATGTTGCAGTATTCTTACTGTGGGAGAGTACAACAGCTTAGGGTGGAGGTAGAGGTTGCAGATTCGAAAAATCCCTGCAGAATTGCTCTTGCGAAACCTGCTCTGGAGAAAAGGCCAAATTTGTAGTGTCTGGTAAAACTATGTATAGTGGACCAGGTGGCTCCTCCAAGATGGAAGCTGTGTCTAGGCCCTTTAAGAAGGCCCTGGAGGAGACTACTGCCCCAGTAGTGTGTGGTCTGAACCCCTGAAGCAAGTCTTTTCCATGGTAGGAGTAGCAGAAGCAGATAGTTTTCCTGATCCAACAGGAGGTAGTTTGAAGTCTGCCTTGCCAGGGCTCTGGGATGGAAGGATACAAATTGATTAGATTTTCTAATGGTCTTAGTTTTGTCCAAGTAAAACCTCAACTGCCTGTGAACATCTAGGTAATGTAGTATTCTCTTACTGTCACTGGTAAGACAGGGGAAGAAGGTGGGCAGGTGAATCGACTGATTTAATGACAGCTCGTTGACCACTTTGCACATGGAGGGGTTGGTGCGCAGGATCACCCTGTCTTTGTGTAAGATAGTGTCGGGAGGGCATGCCATGAGTGCCTGTAACTATGACGCACTTGTAGCTGAGGTGACGGCCACCAGCAGGACCGTTTCCCATGGGCACATCTGTAGGGATGCAGAAAGAATAGTTGTGTACAATTACCAAAAATGTAGATGTTCGAGTGTATTCACTGTTGCAGTCATCATACTTGCGTTATCTGCCTGCAGGTAACCCTCAGTCTGCCGGAATACCAGAGTCTTGGGATTTCTGCGTTGGATGCTGTTGCTTCTTCCAGGACATCAGGTTGTCAGGGGTATAAAACAGGCAGCAGACGCCATTACATCAGTTTTTCATGCCCCAGATATCAGAAGCCCCCTAAAAGGAAGCTAGTATATGGTGTGGAATACCACCAGTAAAAAGTAAATACCACTGCTATTAAAAATAGCCATAGAGAGAAGAGGTAGAAAGGATAGAGAAATCCAAGGGGCTGGAGGGCGGGAATCAGGACTGCAACAGTGAATACACCTGAACATCTACATTTATGGTAAGTGTACACAACTGTACCAAGTTCTTCGTGTTTCACTGTTGCAGTCATCACACTTGGGTTGATTCCCAAAGCTGAGGAAGGGTGAAGGCAGTCAAGAAGTGTTAGGGCTGGCTAGCAGGCCTTGTAAGACTGCTGTAGCAAATCCAGCTATGGATTTAGAAAAAAATAGGTAAGTGGTAATGCTTGGTGAAGGTGTGCACAGAACTCCAGGTTGCAGCTTCCAGAATGTCCCTGGTAGGGACTCCCCCAAGAAATGCTGCAGAGAAGTAGCCCTAGTGGAATGTAATCTGATCCCCTGTGGGGTAGGTTTTCCATGGTGCTTGCAGCAGCAGTGGATGCAGTGTGCTATCCATTTGGAAATGGTTTTGAAATGGCCTTGCACTCTGCCCATGTAGCAGAGCTGACTAGCAGCTGGTCAGATTTTCTAAAAGGTTTAGTCCTGTCAAGGTAGAACTTGAGCCGTCTGTGCACGTCCAAGGAGAGCATGATCCTTTCCCCTTTATTCTGAGGATTAGGGAAGAAGGTTGGCAAATGGATGGATTGGTTTAGAGACACACTGGACACCACCTTAGGCATAAATGATGGGTTAGTCCTGAGGGAAACCCTGTCAGCATGAAAAATAATGAAGGGTTCCACAGCCATAAGCGCCTGTAACTCAGACACTCTTCTTGCTGAAATTATGGCTAAAAGCAAAGCTGTTTTCCAAGAGAGGAACTTTAACTCTGCTGAAGCAGCATGTTCAAAAGGGGGAAGCATGAGTTTTTCCAGTACAAAGTTAAAGTCCCAGGCAGGGAAGGGTGCTCTCCTAGGGTGTCTTAAGTTGTTAGCCCCTCTCAGGAACTGTTTGATGACACGGTGAGAAAATAGAGGTGGCTCAGTATTATAATCAGTTGAGATGGCAGAGGCATGAATCTTAATGGAGAAGGCTAGGCCTCTGTGGAGCAGCTCTGCTAGGTAATCCAGGATTAGAGTTAAGGAGAGCAACGGTTGTGTCCTTTCCTTGAGACCGATTCCAAGAACAATATATTTTCCAATTTTCAGCATAGTATTTCCTAGCACTTGGCCTTCTGGCTTCAAGAATGATGTCCAGCACCTGTTTGCTGAGGGTTGCAGGTGGAGTATTCAGGGGATAAACCAGGCTGCAAGGTTTAGGGTTTGAACTGTAGATGCAAAATCTGTCCCTCCTGCTGACACAGCAGGGTAGGAGTCTGGTGAAGGTGCCAGGGTGGCACTGCTGTTGGACTGCGTAAGAGTGGGTACCAGTGCTGGCGTGGCCAGTCTGGAGCAATAAGAATTGCCCTTGGCCTGTCCTGTTTGATCTTGAGTAGTACTTTTGAGAGGAGGGGCAGAGGGGGAAAGGCATAAATAGAGAAGTTTTCCCACCGGAAGGATAGGGCATCCACCTTCCAAGGCCCTGCTATGAGGCTTTCTGGTGTAGAATTTGCTCAATTGGGGATTCTCGGGGGAGGCAGAGAGGTCCAGCTCCGGTGTTCCCCACCTCTGGATTAGAAGTTTGAAGGTGCTGGGCTCCAATTTTCACTCATGTGGGTCTATGAGATTTCTGCCTAAGTCGTCTGCCAGTGAATTTTGTTTACCTGACAGAAATTGAGCTTGTAGATGCACTTGGTTGCTCAAGGCTGTATTCCACAGGGCCATGGCTAACCTGCAGAGTGGGTTCCCCCCCTGCTTGTTTATGTACCACATAACTGTGGTGCTGTCTGTTTTTATCAGCAGCTGTCCTGGAAGGATTAGGCATTTGAAGGCTGTCAGAGCATTCTGTACAGCTAGCATTTTTTTTGATTGATGTGCAGGACAATTTGGCTTGGGCTCCAGTGTCCCTGAATGCATTTGCCTGCCATATGAGCAACCATGCATAGTCTGATGCAACTGTAGTCAGGGTTGGGGGGGGGGTGAGTGAAAGGCAGTCCCTTGTTGTGGTTGCATGCTTCTGCCCACCAAAGGAACTCTGCCCTTAGACAAGGAATGATTGGAAAGATTGTTTCCAGGTCCTGAGAATGTTGGCACAAAAGACTTAAGTACCACTGAAGTTTCCTCATATGCAGTCTTGCATATGGACTTAGCAGAATACAGGAGACCATGAACTCTAGGGCTTGCAGTATTTTCCTTGCAGATAGCTGGGTTCTGGTGGCCAGTTGTTTGAAGTAGTTGGTCAGATAGACCTGTTTTTCTGGCATGAGAAATGCCATCTGGTAAGTTGTATCCAAGCTTGCTCCCAGGAATACAATCTTTTGACTGGGCACCAGTTGTGATGTACTTTCGTTGATGGTATACCCCAATGAAGTGAGAAGGCTTTTTACAAATGCCAGGTGCTGAACTAGTAATTCCGGACTGTCCACCTGAATCAGGCAATTGTCCATGTATGGGAAAATTAGGATATTTCTCTGCCTGCAATATACAATGGCTGGAGCCAGACACTTTGTGAATTCTCTGGGTGCAGTAAATAAGTCAAAGGGAAGTGCAAAGAATTGATAGTGCACAGAGCCTGCCCTGAAGCATAGATATTTCCTGCATGACTCCCTTATGGGGATGTGCAGATAAGCTTCTTTTAAAGACTAACCAGGCATCCTTGGCTAGCATAGGGAGAATCTGTTGGAAGGGTAAGCATCTTGAATTTTGGGACCACAAGAAAGGTGTTGAGGATTGACAGATCCAGGATTTTGTGCCAAGAGCCCTCTTTTCTGGGCACCAGGAAAAGTCTGGAGTAGAAACAATGCTCCCTTTGTTCTACTGGAACAAGCTGAATAGCCCTGATATTGAGCAGGGAAAGCACCTGCTTTTGAGCCTCTGCCCACTGGTTTGGCGGAAGGTCTGGAAACCCGCTTGGGGTTGGGAGTGAGTGGAAGTAGAATCTGTACCCCTGGGATACAATTTTTAGGACGCATCTGTCTTGAGTAATGGACATCCAGTTTTTTGCATGAAGGGCAAGTTTTCCTCCTAGGGTCACAAGTAATTGGGCAAGGCTGGGAAGGATAACTGATAAGTCATTGTGAACTTTTTCCATAAGGGGGCGGCTTAACACTCCTTGTTTTTGAGGTGGGAGCACGCCATTGTTTAGGTCTCTGCATACCCTGAGACTGTAGTCTGGCTGGCCTGTTTTCCCTGGGTTTGGACTGAGAAGGTCTGGAAGGGGCTGGAAAGGACAGGTTTGTAGAAGGCCAATGCCTACCAAATCTAGGTGGCTGCACTTGTAAGAATTCTTTGCATAGATTTAGTTTTTTCTTCGATCTTTTTAAGAACTACTACTGCTTTGGTACTAAACAAACGGTCCTGATTTAGAGAAGCGTCTAGTAATTTTGATTTGACATGATCTGGCAACGCTTGTTCCTTCAGCCAAGCATCCCTTCTCAGTACAGACCCCATGACTGCAGCCCTGCAAGATGCTTCTACGGCATCAAAGCCACACTGCAAAGTATGCCTACTAACTTGGTTTGCAGAATGCAATAATTCTTGTAAATCTTTATTTTCTGCACAATCTGGAAGTAACACCATTTTTTGTTTAATTAGTTCCATAATATGTTGCTGGTACTTCAACATGTGAAACTGACAATTCAGTGCCCCGAAGGCGAGAGTTGCAGAGGTATATACCTTCTTACCCCATCTGTCTAAAGCTCTGGAATCCCTGTCTGAAGGGGTAGGGTTTTTGGCTGTAATAGCCTTAATGCCTTTAGGTCGCTGGGAAATGGTCTCTGGATCCGCAGTAGAATTATTAGAGAAATTTGTGAGAATCCGGTACTCTGTAGTACCAGTCAGGTTTTCTAGGGGCTGGTGGTAAAGTGTCCGGAGTAAGACTGGATTCCATGAAGACATCATCTACAATATCCAGGACAGGGGGCATAGCTAGAGGCCTGTGTTGATGCAACTCTAAAAATTCTGAATCTCTTTTTGGACTGAGGGTAGTCCTGGCATTCCCAGCGGAAATGCTCTCTTAAAGTGTGCAAGGCTTCATCACAAGAAAAATCCTCTGGAGGGGAGGCAGAGGGAATGGATTCCTCCGCATCTGAATCCTCGCACATTGTAAGGGTGTGTCCTGGTTATCAGAAGGGTCAGAGTCATCGGACTCCTGGTTTGTAGACTCAAAATGAAATTCAATCCTTTGTCTTTTAGCAGGGGAAGGCTGGCTTCCCCTAATTAGGGTAATAAGGTCTTCAGCCATTCTGAGCATTTTTTTTTTTTTTGTGGCATGGGAACTTTTAGTCTGTTTTCTAGGTATAGTGCGTACTCTCGGCCAGAGAAAAGTACAGTTTTGTACCTACCATAAATGTAGATGTCCGAGAGGTATGCATCTGCAGTCCTAACATATGGGTTGTCCTGCCTCAGGCAGCCCTTCGGTCGGCCGGATTCCAAAGTCTGGGTCTGGCCTCGGCTGATGTTGCACTTCACCCGACGTCATAGCTGCTGTGAATTGGGTATAAATGCATCAGCCGACGCCATTTTCCTCAGTGTTTCTTGCCCCAGATGCCAGGTGCCCTCTAGGAAGGCTAAATCTGGATAAATGTAAATGATTCCAAACAGTAGAGAGCAAACAAAAATAAACATGTATATACATATATACAAACAAATACACCATAATAGATTCCCCCAGCTAGCTACAAGATGGGCAAATACCCTAGGAGTACCACAGAGGGGAAGGAGGGTGGGTAATCCTGACTGCAGATGCATACCTCTCGGACATCTACATTTATGGTAGGTACAAAACTGTACTATGTCCTTCAAGGATGCATCTGCAGTCCTAACATATGGGTAGAATACCATAGCCAAACTGGGGGAGGAGGCACTAAGATGATTATGGTGTAGTTAAGATCCCTTGCAAAACAGCAGTTGCAAAACCTGCTCGGGATCTGGAGTATAAAGGTAGATTATAATGATTGGCAAATGTATGCACGGAGCTCCAAGTAGCAGCTTCTAAAATGTCTTTGGTAGCCACTCCTCGTAAGAAAGCTGTAGTAGTGGCTGTAGCCCTTGTGGAGTGAGGTCTGATGTTTTTTGGAGTTGTCTTTCCATGAAAAGAGTAACAAAATCTAATGCAATTTCCTATCCATTTTGAGATTGTTTTGAAATTGCTTTTCCTTCCATTCCTGTTGCATATGCTACCAGAAGCTGGTCAGTTTTTCTGTTGTTCTTGGTTCTGTCCAGATAGTAGCGCAATTGTCTGTGCACATCCAATGTATGTAGTAGTCTTTCCCCCCTGTTCTGTGGGTTGGGGAAGAATGTTGGTAGGCGGATTGCTTGGTTCAATGATACCCTGGATACCACCTTTGGCATAAAAGTAGGAATAGTTCTCAAGGACACTCTATCCTGATGGAAGATAAGGAAAGGCTGTACTGCCATTAATGCCTGTAATTCAGAAACCCTTCTTGCTGAAGTGATTGCAAGCAGGAAAGCAGTTTTCCAAGATAAGAACTGTAATTCTGCTGTTGCTGCTGGTTCGAAGGGGGGAAGTGTTAACTTTTCCAGCACAAAGTTAAGGTCCCATGTAGGCAAAGGTGGTTTCCTTGGAGGCTTTACATTTTTAATTCCTCTCAGAAACTGCCTGAGTAGAGGATGAGAGAAGACTGGAGGATCCATGTTGTATTCTGTTGAAATTGCTGATGCATGAATCTTAATGGAGGAGTAAGACAGGCCATTGTGGAAAAGTTCTGCTAAATATTCCAGGATGTTAGCGATGTTTGCTAATGATACATTTTCTCCTTTTGCTGCACTCCAAATGAGGTATCTTTTCCATTTGGCTGAATAAGTCTTCCTTGTGGAGGGTCTGCGAGCCTCCAGGATAATGTCTTTAACCCTCTGAGATAAAACTGGGTTATTTTGTTTTATGTAATATTCCAAGCAGCTAGTTGCAGTGTTTTCAAGTTTGGATGCAGGATCTTGAAGTTGTTCTGTGTTAGCAGTAAAGGGACTAGAGGTAGAGGCCATGCGTGTGTCCGAGACATACTCCTCAGTAGCGGGTACCAATGCTGTCTCGGCCAGTCTGGAGCTATCAGGATGATCTTTGGGTGATCTTCTTTGATCTTCAGTAGCACTTTGTGCATCAGAGGAAGAGGTGGGAATGCATATGCTGTCAGCTTTTCCCAACTGAAGGAGAGGGAGTCCACCTTCCAAGCAAGTGGGTGGTATTGTCCTTGTGCAGAATTTCCTCAATTGGTGGTTGTGTGGGGATGCGAACAGGTCTATTTCTGGTAGTCCCCATTTCTTTGTAATGGATTTGAAGATGTCTGGATGCAGCATCCATTCGTGGGCATCCGTGGTAGTTCTGCTTAAGGTGTCTGCTAGTATATTTTCTTTTCCTGGCACAAATATGGCCTGGAGCTGAATGTTGAGTTTCAGGGCCACATTCCACAGGTCCATTGCCATCCGGCACAGAGGATATGAGTGTGTGCCTCCTTGTTTGTTGATATACCAGATGACTGTGGTGTTGTCCGTCCTTATCAGCAAATGACCCTGTTGAAGAAACGGTCTGAATGTCTGAATTGCCTGTTTCACTGCCAGCATCTCTTTTTGATTTATGTGTAGGTTCAGCTGGTCTTGTGTCCATAGGCCTTGTATACACTTGTCCACCATGTGTGCCCCCCAACCGAGGTCTGAGGCGTCCGTGGTGATAGTCTGGCTTGGGTGATGCTTGTGGAAAGGCAGTCCTCTGTTCAACTGACAGGCCTGAGCCCACCACAGGAATTCTTGCTTCACGCAAGGAATTATTGGAATTTGGGTTTCTAGACTGTGCTTGTGTTGAGACCATAAATTCCTTAGGTACCATTGCAACTTCTTCATATGCAGTCTGGCATGTGGAATCAATATTATGCAGGATGCCATGTAACCCAGGGCTTGCAAGACTTTCCTTGCTGTAAGCTGGTTCTGTGTTGTTAATGCCATGAAATAGAGTGGTAGTTGCTTTTGCTTTTCTGCTGTAAGAAATGCCATTTGATTTGAAGTGTCCAGTTCTGCACCCAAGAATGTTATCCTTTGGGATGGTACCAGCCTTGACTTTTTCATGTTGACTGTGTATCCCAGGGCTTGTAGTATTTGTATAACCTTTTCCAAATCTTTTGTTAATTTGGTCTTGTTGTCCGCTTGTATTAGGCAGTCATCCAGGTATGGATAAATCTGAATTCCCTGTAGCCTGCAATGAGCAATTACTGATGCCAGGCATTTCGTGAATACTCTGGGCGCAGTAGATAAGCCAAAGGGCAATGCTGAGAATTGATAATGCTCTGATCCTGCAAGAAATCTGAGGTATCTTCTGCAATCTGGTCGTATAGGGACGTGCAGGTATGCCTCCTTGAGATCTAGAGTCACCAGCCAAGACTCCTTGCCCAGCATGGGAAGAAGTTGCTGTAGGGTAAGCATTTTGAATTTTGGAACAATGAGATATGTGTTCAGAGCGGACAGGTCGAGAATAGGTCTCCATTGGTTTTCTTTCCTTGGTACCAGGAAAAGTCTGGAGTAAAATCCTTGTCCTTGTTCCATAGACGGTACCTTTTCTATAGCTCTCATCCTTAGTAAGTGGTTGATTTGTTCTAGAGCGTTTGTTTTTTGGTTTGGTGGTAGGTTTGGCATTCCTCTCTTTTTTGGTAGAGTATGGAAGTGAAACCTGTAGCCTTTGTCTATTGTCTGTAAAATCCATTTGTCTCCTGTAATGTAATGCCAGTTTACTGAAAATAAGGCTAGCTTTCTGCCTAAGGGTGCTTCCAGTTGTTCCCTGGTAGGTGGTATCAGAGCCAAGTCATTGTGACTGTCCTGTGGAAGTGGTAGTAGCTGGATCTGTGGCAGTACTTCTCTGGTTGTTAGGCTGCCACTGACGTCCCCTGTAGGCACCTCTGGATTGACCTCTGCCTCTTGGGCGCCTATTTCTGCCTCTCTGTGCTCTGGAGGTGTCTGGAAAGGACCAATTCTTCGAAGGCCAATTTCTACTAAACCTCGGAGGCTGGACCTGTAAGAAATCCTTGACTGTTTGGACAGATTTTGCTTTTTCTTCCACCTTCTTTAGCACTTGCTGTGCAGGGGAGCCAAACAAACTTTGTTTCTCCATGGGAGCATCTAGGAGCTTTGACTTTACATGGTCTGGTAAGGATTGCTCTTTTAACCATGCATGCCTTCTGATCACTGTACCAGTCATAGCTGATCTAAAGGAAGCCTCCAATGCATCATAGTCGCATTTTAAGGAATGATTACTGACCTGATGAGTGTTATGTACCAAATCCTGAAGGGACTTATGGTCTATAGGTTCAGGAGAGGACAGTTTTTTATTTAGCTGATCTAACAAAAATTCCTGATACTGAATCATGTGGAATTGACAGTTTAAGGCCCTAGCCGAAAGAGTAGCAGAAGTATAAACTTTTTTACCCCATCTCTCTAATGCTCTAGATTCTCTTTCAGAGGGGAGGGGTTTTTTGGCAGAGGCAGTTGCTACAGCTTTGGGGCCCTGTGAAATAGTTTCAGGATCTGCAATAGGAGCCTTATACAAGTGAAAGTGTGTGTCCGGGACCCTGTAATATCTGTCGGGCTTAGCAGGGGCCGAGGGAAGAGAGTCAGGGGCAGTACAAGCATCATTAAATGCATCATCCACAACAGTTAGTACTGGAGGAATGGCTAAAGGCCTATGCTGTGGTAAATGTAAAAAGGTCCTTAGCCTTTTCCTTGAATCTGAAAAATCCTGGCCCTGCCATTGAAATTGCTCTCATAGCATGCAAGGTTTCCCCAAAAGAAAATTCCTCAGGAGGAGAGGCAGAAGGAATGGAGTCTTCTGCATCAGAGTCCTCATATGGAGAATAAGGGCCTTCTGGAGGATTTGAGTTTTCTGAATCATCCGAGGAATAATCTGTTGAAACTGGCTCAGGGGGCTCTGCTCTAGGCCTCTTCTCTGGAGGGGGATGAGAGGCCCTATCAGGGTGAGGTTGTGATCCCCTGATCAAAAAAATGAGATCCTCTGCCAGGCTGAGCATTTGGGAACTAGAGGTAGGCCTGTGTGAGGGGGTTTTAGCAGGCAAGGCCTTAGAAGATTTAGCTGCTTTAGCCCTGGAAAAAGCCTTGATAGACATAGATGCAGGGGGCCTAGCAGCTCCACGTGCAGGAGTAGATATGTCTAAAGGAATAGTATCTGATAAATCCTGGGAACCTGCAACAGCAGGTGGAATTTCAGTAGCAGATTCAGCCATGCTGTGTGAGGCCTCGGCTATAGGAGGCATGCTTTTGGCCGAAGGAAGAACCGTGGACTCTGTTTCAGCCGAAACCGAGACACTCGCGGTAGGCTTAACCGTGGTTTCGGCCGAAACCGCAGACCGCAAGTGTCGGTCCTTTTCCTTACGCTTTTTAGCTAATTGTGAAGTCGGAGTCTCCGATGGCATTTTGTAAGCAAAAGCGGAGCCGAAAAACTCCTCAGCAAACTCCGACCGACGTCTAAGTGTCCGTCAGTTGAAGGAAGCACAGGCTAGACAAGCTGCTACGTCATGGCCTGGGCCTAAGCAAGGAAGGCAGTAAGAGTGGAAATCCTTATGAGGTATTTGTTTCCCACAAGTTAAACAGTTATTTACTTTTTCTGACATCGGCTGAGGCAAGAAAGAGTCCCCAACGGGGTACTTAGCTTTTTAGAAGTCTTCGGTAGTAGTAATCTCTGGATCTGACCGACCGGCACTTGCGAACAGCTTCTGCTTGGCACCGCGGCAAGAAAGACTGAGGAAAATGGCGTCGGCTGATGCCTTTATACCCAATTCACAGCAGCTATGACGTCGGGTGAAGTGCGACATCAGCCGAGGCCAGACCCAGACTTTGGAATCCGGCCGACCGAAGGGCTGCCTGAGGCAGGACAACCCATATGTTAGGACTGCAGATGCATCCTTGAAGGACATCTAGGTAATTTTAGCCAAGAATGAAATTGTCGGTTTAGTGCGAATATCAGTAGGTCAGAATACACCCTCAGAAGCTGGTGCCTACACAGCGACTTCAAACCCATCCAAGGTAGAGACGTCCGCAGGTTCCATAGTCTTAGAAACATTCCGTGGCATACCGGACTCTGAATGGGTCTCAGCAGAGGCCTGTGAATCTGTACAAGTGGGCTTCAGGGGCTGCAAAGGCACCTCACCGGAGACTGGCGACTAGCTTAACGGAAGCATAGTCAGCAGCTTTGGACCTATGCGGTCTCTGTCTATCTTTACGCTTTTTCAGAAGATCGGTAGTCGGATGGCTTATCGAAACCATTTCGGAATATGGAGAATGATAGCAAAAGAATTTAGTGACAAAGATAGCCCAATGACGAATAGTTTGGGCGCTAAACAAGGCACAAACCTACAGCGAGGGACGTTGTGGTCTGGGCCTAAACAGGTGACTCATTAAGAATGAAAATCTCGGAGGTATTTGCTTTCCACAGACAAGGCAATTGTTAACTTTTTCTGACATCTGTTAGAACAAGAAAAAAAATCCCCAACGGGGTACTTAGCTTTAGAAGACTTCATATTTTAAAGTCGAAAAACAAAAATTTCAGGTAGCGGCCGACTGGCACTTGCCAACTGCTTCCTCGGCAAGAAAGACTGGTGTAATGGCGTCAGCTGCCTGTTTTATACCCCAGATAACCTGCCGTCATGGAAGAAGCGACAGAATCCGACGCAGAAATCACAAGACTCTGGTATTCAGGCCAACTGAGGGCTACCTGCAGGCAGATAACCCAAGTGTGATGACTGCAACAGTGAAAAACGAAGAACATCTGGTTGGCTCAAATGCAGCCAATGTGAGTTTTTCCAGGCCATAATTTAGGTCCCAAGGTGGTGGGATAGGCTTCCTCGGTGGTCTAATGTGCAAGACCCCTTTCAAGAACAATTTAACATCTAACCTGGAGAGTACTGGAGGGTCCAAGGGTAAGCAGGCAGATATAGCAGACAGGTGCATTTTCACTGTAGAGTATGAAAGGCCTGCCTTGATGAGCTCACACACAAGCTAAGACTAGGGGAACAATAGCTTGAAAGGGGTCCCTATGTCTTTGGTGGCACCACTGAGAGAAAAGTACAGTTTTGTACCTACCATAAATGTAGATGTTCGAAGATCCACATTGCTGCAGTCCTTACATATGGGTAGTCCGCTGTCCTCGGTCGGCCCGAATACCAAAGTATTAGGCTGACGTCGGTCAAGGCGCTTAAAACTGACATCAGGACGTCAGGGTACAAATGCGCATGACCGACGTCATATCCTCAGTCTTTTCTTGCCCCAGATGTCAGAAGGCCCTAAAAAGAAAGGCCAAAGCCAAAAAACAGCAAAAAAACACCAACCACCCCTGCACTAATCATATTTACAATATTTACAATATTCACAACCCAAACCACACAACCACCTCTAACTACAGAGGGGAAGGAGGGAGGGTAAATTGGACTGCAGCAATGTGGATCTTCGAACATCTACATTTATGGTAGGTACAAAACTGTACTATGTTCTTCATCTCACATTGCTGCAGTCCTTACATATGGGTAGAATCCCAAAGCAGAGGTAAGGGAGGATGGCAAAACTATAAAGCATTAGGAGCTGCCAAAATGCCCTGTAAAATTGCAGTGGCAAAACCAGCCCTAGATTTAGAGTAAAGTGGAAGGTGGTAATGTTTAGAGAAAGTATGCACTGAACTCCAAGTAGCTGCCTCCAAAATATCTTTAGTAGCCACCCCCCTTAAAAAAGCTGTAGAAGTGGCAGTAGCCCTAGTGGAATGAGGCCTAATCCCAGCTGGAATCTCCTTACCATGATGGGAATAACAGAAAGCGATACAAAACCAATCCACTTAGAAATAGTCTGCTTTGAAACAGGTTTGCCCTGAGAACCCAAAGCAAATGAAACAAACAACTGCTGAGACTGCCTGAACCCTTTAGTTCTGCTCAAATAATATCGCAACTGTCTGTGTATATCCAAAGTGTGCAAAATCTTTTCCCCTTTATTTTTGGGGGTTTGCATAAAAAGTAGGCAAATGAATAGTTTGGTTTAAAGCCACACTAGAAACCACTTTAGGCATAAAGGAAGGGTTAGTACGCAAAGATACCCTGTCCTTGTGGAAAATTAGGAAAGGCTCAACCGCCATAAGGGCCTGTAATTCAGAAACCCTTCTCGCAGAGGTAATGGCCAACAAAAAAGCAGTCTTCCATGATAAATATTTCAACTCTGCAGTCGCTGCAGGCTCAAAAGGTTGTAGAGTGAGTTTCTCCAACACAAAATTGAGATCCCAAGCAGGAGTAGGAGCTCTACGTGGGGGTCTTATATTCTTTGCCCCTCTAAGGAATTGCTTAAACAAAGGATGAGAAAATAATGGTGGGTCACAGTCATAGTGAGCAGAAATAGCTGCAGCATGAACCTTAATAGAGGAGAAGGACAAACCTTTGTCTAATAACTCAGTAAGGTATTGAAGAGCAACACTTAAATTAGGTTTAGAAACATCAAAGTCCTTTGCTGTACTCCAAATTAAAAATCTCCTCCATTTATCAGCGTAAACCTTCCTTGTACTAGGCCTCCTGGCCTCCAAAATAACATTCAAAACTTGTTGCGGAAGTTGAGACCCTCCAGAGTTTAAAACAGAATATGCCAGGCTGTTAGATGTAGAGAGTGAAGTTTGACATTGAGTAAATGACTGTTCTCCTGAGACAGCAGGTGTGGACTCTAAGGCAAAGGCCATGGAGGCTCCCGTACCAGACTTCTCAGTAATGGGTACCAGTGCTGTCGAGGCCAATCCGGAGCTATTAAAATCATGGTTGGCTTGTCCTGTCTGACCTTCAGGAGTACCTTTGGGAGGAGAGGCAGTGGTGGAAAGGCATACACATGAAGATTGCTCCAATTGAATAAGAGAGCATCCACTTTCCAAGCTGTGGGATGAAACCTTTTTGTGCAAAACTTTGGCAGCTGGTAATTTAGAGGAGAAGCGAACAGATCTATGTCTGGAGTTCCCCATAACACTGTCAGTTTTTGAAATACATGAGGATCCAATTTCCACTCGTGGGGATCCATAATTTGTCTGCTCAACACATCTGCTAAGGAGTTCTGTGCTCCTGGCAGAAACCTTGCCTGAACATTCAGCTGTAAACTGAGAGCAGTCTCCCACAAAATCATTGCTTGTCTGCATAGAGGATAAGAATGTGTCCCCCCTTGCTTGTTGATGTACCACATGACAGTTGTGTTGTCTGTTAGAATCAACACCTGCCCTGGAAGAAGCAAATCCTTGAAAGCTATCAATGCAAATTGGACTGCTAACATCTCCTTCAAATTGATATGTAAATGTTGAAGTCTGGCAGGCCACGTGTCTTGCATCCACTTTCCATTCAGATGAGCTCCCCAAGCTTTGTCTGAGGCATCTGTCGTTAGAATCTGACTCGCCTCTGGTCGGGTCACAGAGAGTCCCTTGTTTAGGTGACATTCCTGAGCCCACCACAAAAATTCCTTTTGGATGCAAGGTATTATCTGAATGACAGTGTCCATATCTTGGCAGTGCTGCGTCCATACATTTTTGAGATACCATTGTAGCTTCCTCATATGCAGTTTGGCATTGGGAAGTACCAGAATACAAGATGCCATGAACCCCAAGGCTTGAAGGACTGTCCTTGCAGTCAGCCTGGACTGACGAGACAATTGGTGGAAGTAAAGAGAAAGATTTTGTTTGTCCGGGGTCAAAAAGGCCATCTGGGATGCTGTATTCAGTCTCACACCCAGAAAGCACATGTCCTGAGAGGGTACTAGACTGGACTTTATTTCGTTCACAGAATACCCTAGGCATCTTAACACTGCCATCACATACTGTAAATGAAGAAGTTCGTCCTTTCCTTGAGCCAGAATCAGGCAGTCGTCCAAATAAGGATAGATTTGTATTCCTCTTAGCCTGAAGAAAGCTACCACTGGAGCCAGAACCTTTGTGAACACTCTGGGCGCAGTAGATAAGCCAAAGGGCAATGCAGAGAACTGATAATGAAAAGTCCCAGCCCGAAAACGCAGATACTTCCTGCAACAGGGCCTGATAGGAATATGAAGGTAAGCCTCCTTGAGATCCAGAGTCACCATCCAGTGATCTTTGCCCAGCAGAGGTAAAAGCTGTTGTAGCGTCAACATTTTGAACTTGGGAATGTCCAGATATGTGTTGAGGATAGATAAATCCAAAATTGGTCTCCACGTGTTCCCTTTCTTTGGTACTAGAAACAGGCGAGAATAAAATCCTAGGCCCACTTCTGGCAGAGGGACCGGTTGTATAGCTCCTATTTGTAGTAGCAGAGAAATCTATTAGTGAGCCTCTAGTCTTTGTTGAGGAGGAACGTCTGGCATGCCTTTGAAAGGCGGTAAGGTATGGAAATAAAACTTGTAACCTTGGTGTAGGATATCCAAAACCCATTTGTCTTGGGTAATTAAAATCCAATTTTCCTTGAAGAGTGCCAACCTTCCTCCCAAAGGTGCTGCCAGGCAAGAAGGATCTGGCAGCCGAAAAAGTAGGTCATTGGGCCTGTTTACGAAAGGACTGGCCCCTGCCCTCACTTGAAGACTGTGCAGGTGAACTCCAAGTTCTAGGTCTGAAGGAACTCTGAGCTCTGCCCCTACCACATCTAGATCTACCCCTAGACTGAGAATCAGAGGAAGGATACGTCCACCCCTTAGCAGGCCAATTTCTACTAAACTTTGGAGGCTGAACTTGCAAAAAATCTTTAACAGTCTGCATAGACTTAGCCTTGTCTTCCAATTTCTTCAGGACTGATTCCACAGGTGGACCAAACAACACTTCAGACTGCAAAGGAGCATCCAAAATCCTTGTCTTAACATGGTCAGATAAATTCTGATCCTTAAGCCAGGCGTGCCTGCGAAGAACTGAACCAGTGGCAACCACCCTAGAAGAAGCCTGCACAGCATCAAAACCACACTGTAAAAAATGCTTACCCACCTGTTCAGAGACATGCACCAAATCTTGTAATTCTTTACAGTCAATGCCTTCTGCCAGAGCATCCACCTTAGATTTCAATTGCGAAAGGAGAAAATTTTGATATTTCAACATATGAAACTGGCAATTCAACGCCCTCATAGCTAAGGTAGAAGATGTATAGACCTTCTTTCCCCATCTATCCAAAGCTCTGGCCTCTATCTAGAGGAACCGGATTCTTTACAACAGAGGCCTTAACCCCCTTAGGTCCTTGACTAACAGTTTCTGGGTCCGCCCTAGGACTCTTATAGAGATATTTATGAGCCTCAGGCACCCTGTAATACCTATCCGGTTTAACAGGCGCAGGAGGCAGAGAATCAGGATTAAGTGAAGCCTCTGAAAATACATCTTGCACAACATCCAGAACAGGGGGTATAGCTAAGGGCCTATGTTGAGGTAAAAACAAAAATTCCCTAAGCCTTTTCCGTGAATCAGAGAAGTCCTGACCTTCCCACTTAAAATGCTCCCTCATAGAATGAAGTGTCTCTGAAAAAGAAAAATCCTCTGGAGGAGAAGCAGAAGGAGTGGAATCTTCTGCATCAGAATCAGAATAAGGAGAGTACTCCTGCAAGTCTTCAGCCGAAGACTCTGAAACATCCGAAGCCTGCTCAAGACTTTCCAACTCTGGCTCCACCCTAGGCCTCTTCTCTGGAGGGGGCAAAGAACCTCTAATCAGAGTAATCAAATCTTCTGCCATTTTAAGCATGTGCTTCTTAGGCACAGACCCTGCTGAACTAGGACCGACACCAGCAGAAGCTAAACCTGGCCTGCCTCTGGAAGAAGCCTGGCCTGCCTCTGGAAGAAGCCTTGGAAACAGAAGGAGAGGGTCTAACCACCCTGGGAAGGGAGGGGAGTACAGAAACCTGAGAAGCCCCTTCAGCCTGACCTGCCTCTTGAGAGGCCACATCCTGCAAAATCAAAGTCTCCCCCTGAGACTCCAGAGAAGCCTCCATCGGAACCACCGGTTCCACTGAAGCCTCCAAAGAAACGGCGTCCGGAACAGACGACTCATCTTGCCTGGGTTTAACTGCTTTGTCTTTGCGCTTCTTCGTGGAAGCGGGCGTCGGAGTATCCGACGGCATATTATAATTGCACCGCTTTCCGAAGACCAGCCTAGCACAATCTAACCTTCGCTTAATAGTGCGTTTATTAAACCTAGCACAAAAGCGACACCCGACTACGTCGTGCTCAGGCCCCAAACAAGGAATGCACAAAGAATGATAATCCCTATGCGGTATCTGTTTCCCACAAGAAATACAATTATTCACTTTTTCTGACATCCGGTAATACACTGAGGCAAGAAAAACAAAATATTCCCCAACGGGGTACTTAGCCAACTTGGATTCGGTCTGAAACTCCGAACTCGAAAAATTTCAGAACGCCGAACGGCACTTGCAACGCTGCTTCTGCATCGGACCATGCGGCAAAAAAGACTGAGGATATGACGTCGGTCATGCGCATTTGTACCCTGACGTCCTGATGCCAGTTTTAAGCGCCTTGACCGACGTCAGCCTAATACTTTGGTATTCGGGCCGACCGAGGACAGCGGACTACCCATATGTAAGGACTGCAGCAATGTGAGATGAAGAACATCTTTCCCATTTTAAAATGTAGAGTTTACATGTCTTAGGTTTCCTGGTCTCCTCCAGGATAGAAAACACATTCTCTGAGTAGCAGTATCTGAAGGGTATTAAAAGTTTATCACCCATGGCGTTAAGCACAGCATCTCCACGTGTGGATGGATAAGAGTTCCCTTCTGTTGTGTGAGTAGGTCCACCTTGTGGGGCAACATGTGGTGATTGCCCTTGTGAGGGATAGTAAAAGGGGGAACCAATGCTGCCTTGGCCAATAGGGAGTCCCCCCTGATTTTCAGGACCACCTTTTGAATGAGAGGAAAGGGAGGAAAAGCATACAGAAACCATCACTTCCATGAGATGGTGAAGGCGTCCACTCTCCAGGCTAGTGGGGAGTGGTCCATGGTACAAAAGTTTCTCAGCTGTCTGTTCTGGGAGGAGACAAATATATTTGAGGTGTGCCCCACCAGTGGACAATGTCTAGAAATACTTCTCTGTGCAACATACACTCGTGATGCAGAGAAAATGATCTGCTGAGAGAATCCACTTGGTGGTTGTCCTGGGATGGGAAGTAGACTGCCTGCAGAGATAAGTTGTTCGGTGAGGCTAATTCCAAAATATGCAGCCAGCTTGCAGAGGAGGTAGGACCTGTTCTCCCCCATATTTATGTACCACATGACAGTGGTGTCGTCTGTGAAGATTTGCATGGGACCTCGCTGTAGGAGGGGGAGAAAGGCTTTCAGGGCTAAATGAACTGCAGCCATCCCCCTTATATTGATGTGTTTTATTCAGGAGGGGTGCCTGCCAGCATTCTTGCACATTGAGGCCCTTCATGGTAGCCCCCCAGCGCAGATCTGAGGCATGTGTGCATATGCTGAGTTGGTGTGGAGGGTAGGAGGGGTAGTCCTGGGTTCAACTGTACCTGTTAGATCCAACACTTTAACTCAGTTTTTAGGCAGGGTAAGAAGGGCATCTGGAAGTCTAGAGGATGGGTGCATTGGTATCACACATTCTTCAGATACCATTTTTAACTTTATGTGCATCCTGGCTAGTGGTAGCATAGGTATGGTGACTGCTATAAGGACCAGTCACATGAATAGTCCGGCTGATGGTAGACCTGGAAGTGGTTGATTAGGGAAGCCACTTTGTCCGGAGGAAGGAAGGCCTTCATTTGATCTGTCAGAATCCTGCATCCTAGGAAGCTTTTGTCCTGCTCTGGTGAAAGTGACGATTTGGCAAGGTTGAATGTGAACCCCAACCCTTATAGCAGAGACATGGAAAACGGCAGATAGTTTTTGTGTACTTTTTCCTTTTCTGCAAGTATAAGAACATCGTCCAGGTAGTTGTAGATTTGAATGCCCTTGCTCCTGCAGTAGGCTATGGAAGGAGCTAGACATATGAAGACCCTTGGTGTAGTGGATAAACCAAAGGGCAAGGCAGTAAATTGAAAATGAGAACAGAGCACAGCAAAACAAAGTACTTGCTGTGAGCGAGATGTATGGAGATGTGGAAGTAGGCCTCCAAGTCCAGAGTGGCCATGAATGCTTTGGGTGGCAGTAGTGGAAGTAAGGTTTCCAGGGATAGCATTCTGAAGGAAGGGACTTTTAGAAAGAGATTTAGGAAAGATAAATCCAGGATTGCCCTTCATGCTCCATCCTTTTTTGATACTATAAATAGCCTGGAGTAGAAACCTTTTCCTTCTTGGTCTGAGGGGACAGGTTCTACAGTTCCCTGAGCCAATAGGTCCTGGATAATGTGAGGGATTTGGTGAAGTTGGTTCTTGCGTGGCAATGGAATGCCCTGTGGGGTGGGTCTTTCCTGCCAAGATAGGAAATATCCCTTTTCCTCTCTTGCCAAAACCCAGAGGTCTGAGGTGACTTTCTAAAAGGCCAGACAGTGGGTGAGGTGACTTTCTAAAAGGCCAGACAGTGGGTGAGGTGGGCAGTCACGTATTGCTAGTATTGTTTCTGTCCTGAAAGGATAGGCTGCAATGAAGCACGCCTACAAGAGGTTTTCCTCCTGGTTCATTTCCTATGCCTTGGAAGATGAAGGGGTGGCAATGGAGGGGGTTCTTCTGACATAGGTGGTCTTAGCCAGGTAGTTTCTGTAGTTTCTGTAGAATTATGGTATTGGAGATAATAGAAGGTGTTTAATATCTTGGGAGTTCCTTGCTCTTCTCCTGAAGGTTCTTAAATGGTTCTGCCGACTGTTTACCAAACAGGAGTTTGTGATCTAGCGGGGCATCTAAAATTTTGGATTTAAAGTCTTCAGGCAGATTGGAGCCTAAACCATGAATATCTACAAAGCACAGATGCAGCAGATCTAGCAGAGGCCTCTGCTGCATTCTAACTACATCAAATACAGTGCCCGACTACCTGGGATGCCAACGTCAGTTTTGATGCTACTTCTGTCTTGTTGGGAGAGTCAGGCAAGGAGGACAATGGAGTTGAAGCTTGGGATACCAAATCCAAGGCATACTTAATCATATGGGTTTGTTAATTAATGGCCCTAAAGGCCACGGTGGAAGTATAAACCTTCTTGCCCAGCCTGTCCATAATCTTGCCATCCTTGTCAGTAGGCAGACGTAATGAAGATGAATTAGTCTAGATTGTCTGTCTGGGGCTACAGCTCTCACAGCAGGGTCTGCCAAGGGCAGGGGGGTTGCTAGAAATTTGTGGTCATCAGACACCTTGTATAAACTATCAGGTCTCTTTGGAGCAGGTGGCTGAGAATCTGGATTTTTTTTTTTTGAGGCTGATGCAAATACATCTAGGTATGCAGGGATCACTGGAGGTTGAGCTGATGGGGAGGCAGATTCAACCTACAGCAGCTCAAAATATCTTTTTTGAGTTTGTCATTTGGGAAGTATCCCATTTAAAATGTTTTCATTTTAGTAATGGTCTCTCCAACTATAATGCCTTCTGGAGGGGGAGTCTCCCTCATCTGGGGACTAGTATACCACGGGGAGGCTATTTGGGATGAGTATGTTATAGACTCATCCGAAAAGGAGGAAAAGGCCTCCTCTTCCTGAGAAATGGAAGGGAGGATTGAAGTTGCTGATGCAGGTCTTGGGCTAAGCAGTGGAATAGTGGGAGTTGAGGATTCCTAGGGGCCATGAAGGCTGCATAAAAGATGTGTAAAAGATTGCCAAGTCAGGTTGTCCCTCAGGAGAAGTAGATAAATGTTTGGTCTTTTGCCTTCTTTTTAAAGGGGTAGTTTTGGGAGAGAGAGAATGCCTACAGTCCGGGGCTTGACCTAAAGGAGACTACTCTGATTCCTGTATCCCAGATGGGTGTCCGGTGGAACCTGGTTCCTCCTAGACTTTGGTAACAACTGATGTTTGAGTTGCCTCCACATATGTGCTGGCCAGCAATTCAGAAGCTGGTTCCTCAAGGGGAGACACCGAAGTAGATGGCTCTAGCGGACATCCCTCATCCCCTACATCAGCCTCCGACAGAGGGGCAGTGGTAGTAGGCCATGAAACCTTGGCCTTTTTTCTTGGTGGTTCCACCTGGACAGCCAACTCCAGATCCGTCCTTAAAGCTAACTTTTTAAGCCTCTGATTTTCTAAATAAAAATTGAGGACATCCAGATGGCTTCTAAGCGTTTTGGGGATGAAAAGATTGGCAGATGGCGCAGGAGGTATGGTCGTGTTCCCTGCCTAAACAGCCCCTCAACCTCAGCCCATAAGGCAAAACAACGTACCCAACACACTAGTCATAGGTGACTCTATAGTCAGGCACACTGATGTCCCACTTACCATGCTAAACAAGAAAGTTACTGTCAAGCTGCCTGTCGGGTGCCAGGATCCGCCACATAAATGCACTCTGGTCACGCCACAAGTACAAATACGACTCTGTCATTGTCCATGTTGGTGTGAATGCCCTGAGATGTACCTACCTGGACTACATGGAGACATACATGGAAGAGCTCTCGGATCTTGTAGCCCAAGCAGGTATGACCCTGACCCTGCATCGTGCCATCGCCCAGAATGATACCACAGTACAAGGACAAAATGACAGACTTCAACAATTGGCTAAGCTTCTGGTGTCATTCTAAGGGGATCCAGTATCTATCTGGGGAAAACATGGTCGACAGACCACAATGCTTTGCCAGAGATGGCTTGCACCTTTCACCCTTGGGATTCCAGATATTGGCTAAGGCTCTTGCCACCACTACAGTGCCTTTTTTTGGCAAGGTTCAAATGCTAAATTCACCACCGTAACAGGTGCAAGCAAGAAAATTGAGGGCAATGGCAGAGACCTGGTTCAAGGATCCAGAGAGCATCCCTGCATTACCAGGCTATAATTCATACCACACCATTCGTCCACCTAACCTGGACTGAAACACTAAAGGTGGAGGCGTGATCATATACATTAAGGATATAGAGACCTCCAGGCTAGTTTTGCTCAACATAATGCATCCGAAATTATCCAAGCACAACTAACACTGGGCAAGACTGCAATCCAGGTTGTGGCTTGTTACAGATTCCCCACCATGCCCCAAGATTCACACACTTCATTTCTTAAGATACTGAAAAATAGGAAGGTACAGCCCAATACCTTAAAAATGGGCGATTTCAACTACCCCACCATCAACTGCGAAAACTACTCGTACCAACTCATTCACTCAAGATTTTCTGGAATTCATAAATTCCAACACCTTGGATCAGCTTGTCCACACCCCAACCAGGGGCAGCAATATCCTGGACCTGGTCATTACCAATATGGGTAACCGGAGTTCCACGCTAGAGGTCAACTCCTCGCTGGTAAGATCCGACCACAAGCTAATCACCCTAGACATCCATATCCCAACCCCACACCCCATTAAGGAAACCACCGTCAAAAACTACTCCAAAGCCAACTTCATGCTTAAGACAGAAGTGGCAAACTTCACGACATTCATGCAAGAGGTACGACTGCTGAATCTTTCACAGATGTACTGTATAAGCACATATGATAACTTTAGTGCCCTCTTACCCTCCTAACCAACAAGGCTCCCAAGAATGTCTGCCAAATGAAAGATAGTCATTCAAATAAGGGTAGGCATGAATTTCTTGAGATCTGGGGTGGGCGCACACTGCTTCTAACCATCTGGAAAACTCATTTTGGAAAGACCAAAGGACAGGAAAGTGAAACAAATGTTTCTACCCAGCTCTGAACCTCAGTTACCATCTGTTGCCCATGTGGACCAATAATATGAAGGTAAGAGTTCCTTAAATCTAAGTACACAAAAACACTAGAGTAAAAGCAGCAAAAAATACTTGTGTTGACATCTTGAACTTGGTACTTTTTAAAATTTGGCCATTGTAGATAAATCAAGAATGAAGTTGAAAGGGTCATTCTTTCAGACCAGAGATGGTATGGAAAAAAAGCCATTTCCTTGTTCCTGCAACAGGACCTTCTCCATGGTCTAGACAGAACTAGCCATGTCAATATGGCTCTGTCAGATCATCCAAACTCTGGAGGTATGGGAGACATTCCCAGGAAAGAAGGAAAGGCTCGGATCTGTATTCTGTAGCCCAAACAAAACTTTTCTTGCTGATTTGTCAGCTGTCAAAGAAAACAGACAGACACAAACTGCAGATCAAGACAAAGGTGGTGGTGGTGGTGTGGGGGCAAGTTGAGCTAACATCAGTACTCCCTTTTACTGTGTCAAGACAGAGGAGCCCTTCCTCCCTTCCCCTCTCTGTTTTGTTGCAAATGGCTGTTTTGCAAAGCTTTTTCTATGTTTGAACTTGCTTGCTTTAAACTGCTATCTAAATGAAGGGCCACTGCTTAGAAGCATTCTTACCATCCCTGGGAATAGGTAGATAAAAAAATCCATATAATAGTATATTTCCCTTCCTCTCTTCCAAATGATGAAACACCTTCAGAGATGGAAAACAAAAACAGTAAATTCCTGTCTGATCGCGCATGCAGACAATATCCAGAGTTATCCTGCAAAGCACTATTTTCCCATCCAGCTGTACCATATTACTGTGTCTGCATTACTTACCGCAGGTAAAGCTGCATTGTACCTGCATTTTACTGAGTATTCCCCATCTTAAAAGTAGTTTGGATAACTCTTGTTGTTTCTTTATTTCATTCGGTATTTCTGATGTTGGCCTCAAACTGCTTAAGAAAGGTTCCTGATTCTTTACATGGGTCTGACAATTAACAGCTCTAAAAATCAAGGAAAGCATATACTCATGCCAAATCTATCTAGTATCTGCTCTCTTTAATGCTAGGAACACTAAGGCTTGGAGCCAAACTTGGGACACCTGGTTGCATCCCAGGTTAGAGTCATCCTTAAGAAGGCTAATTCAAATGGGTCTTCTAACACCTGGAAAACATATGGTACTACAGTGGACCTCTGTTTGACATTTCCCATAAGGTCCAAACATTTACACAACTAAGACACCACTTAAAAACCTCACTTAAAATACTCACCTGTTTCGATCTCTCTCTCAATCCCCCTGAAGCAGAGATTCTCCTAACTGGAGCCTGTAAAGATGGTCCCTTTGTTACTGCTGCCATTTCCTAGGACAAAGATCCTACTCCTCCTCAGACTAATCTCCAAGGAGTCAGAAAGAGGAGAGGGCTCTTCTTTTTACTGTAGGAAATGGTCTACAATGCGGAAAATACTATTATACTAATTGCCTCAAATTCCTTTCCACACATATGATAAATAAAGGTGACCGAGTCTAGGCTGACAACAGTAAGGCAATTATCTGGCTTTGGACATCAACCATTGAAAACATGCAAAAAGCAATTCTTTTCAACAATGAGGAGGCACAATCAGAGCTTCACAGTGTCTCAGCCTTCCAGAATCCGCTGAACAAGGAAAGCTAAACTGACTTAGGAGAGGGACCCATTGATGGTGCAACAAAAATCTGAAGATCAGACATCAATCACAGTCACCTGTAAAATGACATCCAGTCTGGAAGTCTTGCTCACTCTGATCAGCTACAAATGCCTGCCTCAAAAGGTGTCTGGGCAGGCATGGAGACAGCAAAGTGCAGGTCAGCGATCTGAAGCACAGAAGAAAGTGCCACTTCAAATGCACAAGGTCTTAGTGGAACTACTGATGTTGTCATGGTCTCCATCGCTCTCTGCCAACAGAACCTTTAACCATTAATCTTTTAAGCTTCTTAATCTTTCTTCTTTTCCTGGAATGCCTTCTTTAAAACACTTAGAGGTACACCAAAAGAAAACAAAACTTTAAAAGACTCTTCAAAAGAACCTAATGCTTCTCTGAATGAGCTCAGTGATTGCTCTGTATCAGGTGTAGAAGTTACATGAGCAGATGCTTTATTAGATGGGAATGTTTAATAATGAGAAAAACTTTTATTTATTTTTTTTTAATGTAATGTCGGCACCTTTTCAAATGGAACATCCGATACGAGTTAGAAAAAAATCCAGGAGTTGAAGCAAGAGTCGGAAAAGAAACAGACAACAGCAATTCACATGGGACTGCAGAATTCCACCAAGGTAGGCTTAAGTAGGGCAGATACTGAAAAACAAGCAGCAAAAGTTATAATGAATGTGGTTAATTTATTTAACTATGTTCTTAGTGCTTCATAATTAAATGTACTAAATAAAGAGCTTTTATTTATCCCCTCATGTGACAGTGATTTTAATGAAATGTTGACTGAGTTACAATTATCTACCAGGACTGTCTGCGTCTTTCGGCTTTTCCTGGTTAGGGGTCGCCACAGCGGAACTCCAGTCCACTAATGACTGGTACTGGATTTTTACATACCGGGTTACCAGACCTGACGCACAACCTTCAACGAAGGCACGCCCTATTCACGTATGCCTCCACACAGAAGACGCTCTAGCTGAGAAAAGAACAGGATAACTTCTTGCTATGAGGCGACAACGCTACCGCAGCACCACCACCACAACTATCTACCAGGACTGCTGTTCTCAAAATGTATAAAAATAATACTGAACAACAAACTGATTGTTTAAAACATACTAGCACTTTTGTACCTATAAGCACTCCAACAGTAAAAGCTTTTTACATATGTGAACAGGAAATTTATGAGCTGTTTTTAAGGGAAAGAATGGTCATAAATTGTTAAATTTAGATAGCAATGAACGTCAAGCGTTCTACAAATTATGCCATAATTACCAAACAAGCCAATAAAGGTGGGAAAATTGTGATGGATGTTAACCAATATAAGAAATGGATGTATGAATTTAACTGCTACTAATACTTTCAATGAAATTAATAGTACTTTTCTAATTGCTAACAGAGTCAAGAGCTTTTTGTATGATACTTTAAGGGCTTAACACTTGAAATAAACAATTATTTATATTCAACTAATCCAGTAAAATCCCGACAATGTTTTCCCAAAAATTCAGAAGAATTTAAATACATCACCTATGAGACCAGACCAACTGTCTCAGGAAGTAATTGGATCACTACAGCCCTTTTAAAGTATTTAGAGATACAGCTCGCTCCTCTACTGAGGCAGAGTAAAAGCTACATTAGAGATACCAAATATATTTTAAATAGCTTAAGAGAATGGTCACATGTTAATAAATATGATAGACTGTTAGTGACTTTGGACATAAAATTATTTACGGTTATCCCTACTGATTATGTGTTAGAATCTGAGAATTTCTCCACACAGTGTTTTTTTTCCAGTCTGAAAACTGAACTAAGGTCCACGCTTGCTACTGTATTAAATAGCATCACTGTATACGATGGGAAATTTTACTATCAAAAACTGGGAGTTGCCATGGACACCCCAGTTGCTAATACATTTGCTAATCTTGTGTTGAGCAGATGGGAAGAAATTTTTTTTTTTATTGACAACGAAATTGTTTTTAGGAATGAGCATTTGAGATTTTTTAAACATTCCTGTTGATGTGTTTTGTTATGGCAAGGTTATCTTGATGGTCTTAATCAGTTTGCTGATTTTTTTGCATTTTAACAATAATTTTTTGACACTTGATATTCAGTATTCTTATGATAAAGTCAGTTTTCTTGACAGTTATTTCTAATGGTGCTGGTTTTGATGCTATAATTCATAAGAAAAATGTACAGGTCGTTGGTTATGTTCAGACAGTATGCACCCCAAACATACAAATAAAGGAGTAGTCAAGAGTCAGTTTTTAAGAGCTAAGTGGGCTGTGTACAAGAGTAAAACTTATCTGAGATTAACAGTATGGCAGATGGCTTTTTAAGTAGGAGTTATGATACAAAGCTTATTGAAGACATGTTTTAATTCAGCGTCATGAAGTTTGCATTACTAATATTAACTACAGTACTGGTTACATGATAAACAGATATACAGACTTGATTAAACAATTTACTGAAAAGAATCTGAGCATATCAAGTACTAACTTAATAACTAACTGGAATTCAGGTTACTGGCTAAAGCTCTTGCCACCTCTATAGTGCCTTTTTTAGGCAAGGTTCAAAGGACAAAAGCACCACCGTAACAGATATAAGCATGCAAAATCTGAAGGTGATGCTAGAAGTCTAAACCTCAAAATGCACTCTCTCGAGGCACTGGTAAAAATGGAGAACATCGATATCTGTGCAGTAACTGAGACCTGGTTCAAGACTCCAGAGAGCACCCTTGCAATACCAGGCTACAACTCTTACCACACTTTGGCCACCAAACCAAGACCGAAACACTAAAGGTGGAGGTGTGTCCATATTCACACCTCAGGATAAGTTGCCCAACACAATGCATCTGAAATTCTTCAAGTGCAACTAACACTAGGTAAAACTGCAATCAAAATTGTAGCTTGCTACAGATCCGCCACCATGCCCCAAGATTCTCACTACACCTTTCTAAATATACTGGAAAATATTAAGATACAACCAAACACCCATGCAGACGGGAGCAGAAAGTTCGACTGCTGAATCCTACACTAAGGCACTGTACGAGCACATCCACTCTTGCATGAATCGTGCCATCCTAAATAGAACCAAGACACACTCCTCCAAAAAAAGGAAGCCAATCTGGTGGTCCCCTGCCATAAACCAACTATACAACAGAAGGAAGAAACTGTTGCAGAAAAGAGGAAAATCCCAGGATGCAAAAAACTCCCTTACCAGCTTCAGTAAGAAGCTGAGATCCCTCAAAATCCTCCAAAGCTAGTTACAAAAATAAAAGTGCCAAAGATTCCAAAGACAACCCACAAGGCATTCTATAGTTATGTCAAGAATCTAAATGGGAATGCTCAGATCTGCTCTGAGCTACAACAGAATGGCATTAAAAATACTGATCCCAAGGATATTGCTAATATCCTGGCAGATCGATTTAGTGCCAACTTCACCCCCCCCCCCAAAGGGCCCATCTCAACACCAAAATACTGCCAAATTCCAGTAATCATGGCCACACAGGTAGAAACCGCACTCTCCAAAGCTAAGAATACAGCATCCATGGAACCAAATGACATCTTGGGCTGTGTACTACATGAACTGGCAACTCACCTAAGTGTCATGTTTAATCATAGCCTCACCTCAGGCTTCATGCCCACTGAGTGGCGCACAGCTACAGTTATCCCACTCCACAAGGGGGATCCACCTTGGATCCTGGGAACTACTGTCCCCATCAGTCTGACAAGCCTGATCTACAAGGGCATAAAACGCATTAACATGGAACTTATAAACAAAGACATTGGCAACCTTCAAACACTGGACCCCATTCAGTTTGGTTTCGAAGAGTCAATCTTGTCTCCTGAACCTGACTGATTTCTTTCAGTCTCCAGAGCTATGGACGAGGATAAGGCTGTCCACACAGCATATCTGGACCTCGCCAAGGCCTTCGACACCATCCCCCACTCTGGAATCATAGCTAAACTTACTAAGCTAGGCATAAATCCCTACGTCACTCGATGGGTTGCCAACTGGCTTACTGACAGAACCCAGAATGTAAAAGTAGCCGACTCCAAATCCAGCTCCAGACAAGTGGAGTATCTCACGGTTCAGTCCTGGGACAGCTCTTGTTTGGCATCTACTTCTCTGAAGTACAGGCCAACACTAAGGGACTCTGGCTAACAAAGCTGGGAGCCATTACTGAATTCCCCACAGGATGTGGATATTCTACAAAAAGGCCTTACAGAAACAAATGCTTGGTGCCAGAGCCATGGGCTCAAGCTTAATGCCAAAAAGTGTATAGTTATCCCCTTTAGGGAACACCACGTACCCATGAATTACCACATAGGTGGCAGTACACTAAACACCAGAAGTGTGATGAGAGACTTGGGGACACAGGTGGACAGTGGTCTCACCTTGGATAACCACATCGCCACAACAGTCAGGAAATCCTTCTGTGTGGCACACCTGATCACCAAGGGCTTTTCATCCAGAAAAAAGGAGGTCATTGTCCCACTGTATTCATCCCTCATTAGACCCAGAGTACAATGCCCCATTTGGTATGTACCTCACAAAACATCTGCAACAGCTGGAAAGGCCGCAAAAATACCTCACTAAAAGAATCACAGGCCTAAAGCAGATGCCCTATGCTGACAGTCTTAAAAAAAAAAAAAAAAAAAAAAAAACTCCAGCTATACTCTGTGGCATATCGTCTACTCCGAGGGGATCTCTGCTTAACATACAAGACCATGTCAAACCCTGAGCTGTTGGACATGCTCCACTTAAAAAAATCCCAATCCCTCAGAGCCACACGCTCCAGGGATCTAAACCTTGAAATCACAATGAACAAAACATGCTGGAGGGATAGGTTCCTGACCCAGAGACTCCCCATACTCTGGAATAGACTGCCCATACATGTCAAGCAGAGCGCCTACTTGGTCCTCTTCAAAAGGAACCTTGACGATTGGATGGGAGATAGGAACTTCACCTCGGGGAGCACATCAGTCGCCCTGCTAGACAGGGGTCCAGGGAAGTAAATATTGTGGGAAGAAATATCCTGGGAATTGTTTGGCTAGGCTTGTATAGGCCCGATAGCCTAGTACCAACCTATGAACTCTGAGATTTTTAATATTTTAGGTGCCAGACCAAGGTTTATATACAAGAAAGAAAATAACTTAAAATACTTGTTTTAAAGATTTATATAATTATGAGAGATGCAATAAAAAATACCATGAAACTGGGCATGATCCCTTGCTGTAATTGTATTAAAGACATCAAAACAGATTTGCACTTTATACATCCCCCATAAGCTATTTATGTTTAAAGCTGCAGGTACATGTCATACTGAAAATGTAGTTTATTTTGCTAACTGAATTCAAAGTCAAAGTTTTCATATAGGAAAGACTAATGTTGTTTGTCTTTCGGCTTTTCCCAGTTAAGGGTCGCCACAGCGGAACTCTGGTCCGCTAATGACTGGCAGTTGGTTTTTATGGTGTTGAGTTGCCAGCCCGATGCCCAACCTTCAACGCAGGTACGCCCATTCAACACGTCTTTCGAATGTCCACTTCAGGACATGCAGACTCCACACAGAAGGCACTCCCAACCCAAGCCGAGAATCCAACAGGAGAACCTCTTGCTGTGAGGCAACAATGCTACCGCTGCACCACCGCGGGACTAATATGAAGTTTAAATGGAGGATATGTGCACACCTCTCCGATATTTGGAGAGATATTGTAATTAATGTTCTAGCTAAGCATATTACAGCTTATGACCAAGAACACAAATTTAAGTTTCAAATAGTACAAAACATCTCTTTGGATACCCGAGGTGATATTGGTCACTAAAACAGAGTTGGAGTACAAATTGATCATTTTTTTTTAGGGCTGATAAATTAATTAGAAGTTATGTACCTACCATAACGTTCCATGTTAGTTGTCTTCTCTCGCCTTCTTTCTTGCTGGATGGGTTCGGAGCCGATCCTCGGCTCCGACTCGGCACTAGCTTTAGCTCGAGAACTCCTTTTACCAGCTCGAGGCAACCCTATATCCCATGATGCAAGGCGGAACTACCTCAGATCTCGTTTGGCAGCTAACTAACCCTGCTAAAGACTTATCCTAATATAATTAGGAACCATGGTTCCTAAAAGAAGTCCTCATAACAATGCTCCAGAGGAAGCAATCTAATAGGAACTCTCCAAGATCTGTCCAGGCCAGGGGGAAGGAGGGAGGGACGCAAGAAAGAAGGCGAGAAAAGACAACTAACATGGAACGCGTTATGGTAGGTACATAACTTCTAAATGTTAAGTTGTCAATCTCGCCTTCATTCTTGCTGGATGGGACCGCGTCCCTAGCACCTGTATCCCGGGTGGCTCAATGGAACAGACTCTTGAGAACAGTGGAACCAAAACTGGCCCTATCTCTGGAGGCCAAATCCAACTTGTAATGAGACACAAAGGTATGAGGTGTGGCCCAAGTAGCTGCTGCACAAATAGTGTCAATGGGAAGTCTATCCTGAAAGGCTACAGAAGTGGATAGACTCCTGGTCGAATGTGCTTTTGGCTTAGAAGATAGTTGTTTGCCCCTTAGAGAGTACACATAGGAAATGGTGGAAGTCAACCATCTAGACAAGGTCACTTTAGATACTGGAAGACCCAACCTGTTTTCTGCATAGGAAACAAACAATTGGTCTGATTTTCTAATTTGTTTAGTCCTATGTAAGTAGTACCTGAGCTGACGATGAACATCCAAAAAATGCAGCTTCTGTTCAGCTCTGTCAGAATAGTTAGGAAAGAAAACTGGTAGATCAATAGATTGGTTAATATTGGCTTGAGATACAACCTTGGGAAGAAAGGAAGGGTTAGTTCTGAGCGAAACCCTATCCTTATGAAACACCAGATAAGGTGAACGAATACAGAGGGCCTGAATCTCAAACTCTTCTTGCAGAAGTAACAGCCAGCAAAAATATAGTTTTCCATGTCAACAACTTTAAAGAACACGTAGCAGACGGTTCGAAAGGAGGTAGAATTAGGGATGCCAACATTAAGTTCAGATCCCATTGCGGAGGAGGATGTTTCACAGGCGGTTTTATGAGAAAAACTCCTCTCAAAAAGGCTTTGCATAACCTATGAGACATGATGTTATTGTCGTGCAAGCCAACATGAAATTTGGAAATAGCAGCCAGTTGTACTTTGACTGTAGATGATGACGATCCCGAATGAAAAACCTCCGCCAGGAAATCCAAAACAGAATGTATAGGAGCGGTGAAAGGATCAATATTTCTGGCTTTTGCCCAAATAGAAAAACTTCGCCACTTGCTAGCATAAACAGTTCTAGTGGACGACTTTAAAGAAGACACTAAAATGTCTCTGACTGAGTCAGAAATCATTGGTAGCCTGGCTAGGGAAGGAAGTGGAGCAACCAAGCAGTGAGGTTGAGAGAATGAATGGCCCGGTGCTGCTGACCCGACTGGTGGATCAAAAGATCCGGAACTGGGTCCAGATGCCAGGGCTGCACCAGAAGGTGATGATGTAGAGACGGAAACCAAATTTGTCGAGGCTAATATGGAGCAATGAGGATCAATTTGGCTCTCAAAACGGTGGCTTTCTGAATGACTTGTGGAATCAATGGAAAGGGAGGAAAAGCATAAAGAAGTCCCCGAGGCCAATCCTGGGTTAGAGAGTCTCTCAAGGGTTGGCCTGGAAGAGGAAATAGTGTGAAGTAATCTGGGCACTTGCTGTTTTGAGGGGTAGCGAAAAGATCGCAACAAGGGGTGCCCCACTTCAGAAAAATCTGATCCACTACAGACTGATTGAGAGACCACTCGTGAGGCATCAGAATGGATCTGCTTAGCCTGTCCGCCAATAGGTTGGACCTGCCGGGGATGTGCGTTGCTATCAGAAACCGCTGAGAAGAGATCGCCCATTGCCAAAGTCTGAGAGCTTCTCGACATAAGGGATAGGACCTGGTACCGCCCTGTTTGTTGATGTACCAGACCACGGACATGTTGTCCGTCTGTACTGCAATAGTCCCTGTGGGAAGAAAGTCGTCGAGGGCTTGCAACGTTAAAAGCACTGCTCTCATCTCCAGGACATTTATGTGCAGGTGGTATTCTATGGGTTGCCACGTCCCGTGGACCATCCTGCCCTGATAATGCCCCCCCACCCGATCAGAGAGGCATCCGTGGTGACTGTGGCAACTGGAGGAGGGGGAACAAAGGGTCGGCCCTGATGAAGAAGAGGGGAAGATATCCACCATCGTAGATGAGCCCTGCAAGACTGTGTCACTAAGATCTCGTGTCTCATGGGCAGATCGTGGTACGACCACTGCGTGAACAACATCCACTGTAGGAGACGCATGTGGAAGCGAGCCAGTGGAAGAAGAACAATGGCTGCAGCCATTAGGCCTAGAACTTTCAAGACAAACCTGGCTTTGACCTTGTTGCTTTGTAACAGAAGCTGAACAAATTTCTGGATGTCCAGAATCCTTTGATTTGTTAGCCTGGCTAACATATTGACGGTATCTAACTCTGCGCCTATAAAGGTGATAGATTGGCAAGGCAGCAGAGAGGATTTTTCAAATTCACGAAATTCCTAGACTCTTGTAAAGCTGTAAGGTGTAGTCTCTGGACCGAAGAAGCTGATCCTTGGAGGTGGCGGAGAGGAGCCAGTCGTCCAAATAAGGAAACACTTGGAATCCTCGACGTCTCAGGTGAGCTGTGACCACTGCCATGCATTTGGTGAACACTCTGGGGCTGAAGTGAGGCCAAAGGGCAGTGCTCTGAATTGGTAATGACTGGCTCCCAGCCGAAAGCGGAGAAACCTTCTGGAGCGTCTGTGAATCTTTATATGATAGTACGCATCCTGAAGGTCTATCGAGCACATCCAGTTGTCCTTGCCCAGAAAGGGCAGAATGGATTGCAGCGTGACCATCCGGAATCTTGCCTTTCTGACAGACTTGTTTAGTCTGCTTAGGTCTAGTATTGGTCTCCAATCTCCCGTCCTTTTGGGGACCAAAAAGAATCTTGAGTAGAAGCCGGATCCTACTTGGTCTGCCGGTACTGTTTGGATGGCTCTTTTTCCCAGGAGTTTTGAAACTTCCTGTTTTGCCAAATCCCTTTGACCGGGTGAGATGTCTGGAAGGGATTGTAGAGGTACGGGAAACCTTTCGAAGGGGATTTTGTAACCCTCGGATATAATCCACTGTACCCACTTCTCTTGTGATAGGGATTGCCAGGCTACTGGGTACAGCGAAATTCTTCCCCCGACTGCCTCCAAGGGTGGACAGTCGGGCAACACCTCAGGGATGCTAAAAGGGCTTCTCAGGAAGAGGCTCCCTGTTGCCCTGGTTCTGAGGACCCCCCTGCCTCTAGGGCGGCGTCTATTATTGTTAACCTCTGCCTCTGGGGGTAAACTGACCACGTGTGTCCGGTGTAGCTCCTTGGGCTTTACGGAACCACATCTTCCCCCCCTTCTGACCCTTGGGATATGGTCTAGAAGGAGTGGAAAACTGGACTCCAACGGCAGAAAGAGTTTTACCGTCCTGTTCACATCTGGTCAAAGTATCCTTCACCTGAGGTCCGAACAAAGCCGAACTGTCAAAGGGGTGTTGGTGAAGGACGCCTTAAAGGGGTCTGCAAAATTACACAGCCGCATCCAGGCTTGGCGTCTAAGAGCAACACCTGTGCCTGCGGCCCTGCTCGCTCCATCAGCTGCATAAGATATGAGCCGCATGGAGGAGTTAGATATCGAATTCAGGATAGCTAGCTGAGAGGCAATCTTTTCCTGAGCCCCAGCAGCTGAAGGATCCTGGACTACTTCTCCCAGTTCCTTGAGAATATCTCGTTGAAGCCTGGTGAAGTGACAAAGGTAATTCAGCTTAACGCATTGCAAAGGTCGCTGAAGAAAACATCCGCTTTCCATACCTGTCCATGGTCCTAGAATCCTTATTAGGAGGATGGACAGGTACTGAAGGATCCGCCAGTTCCTTCTTAGTGGCCGCCACCACCATAGCATCCACAGAGACACCTTTGGACAGGAACTGTTTGTCCGAAGGGGCCGTGATGAACTTGGATGGTCTCCTGGGGACAGGTTCCACAGAATCTGGAGCTGCCCACGCCTTCCGAGCTACTACCTGCATGAGTGGGTCGAAAGGCGGAGACACCCAGGAGGTGGAGGGTCGGGATCCAAAAGCCTCCAGGTATACCGACTCATCCTCGGAGGGGTCAATGGAGGGCCAATTCCCCCTCTGTTTGAGGAGCTCAAGGATGTCTGAAAATGAGACATCCTCAGAGGGGACCGTGGGGAACCCTCCGACTCATCTAAGTCGGTATCAGATGTAGTAGACTCAGGGGAGTCTGTGTGTTTCCTCTTACACGTCCTCTTCCGAGGGAGTTCCCCTGCAGGGTCAGGAGAAACCTCGGAAGAGGAGGAAATTCCCAGTGGGGAAACCTGGGGCGATGGATCCCTGGGCCTGAGAGCAAGAGGCTGGCAAGAGGCATCAGCAGGCACTGATGAGGGAGGAGCTAGAGGGATAGACCGTTGACCAGGCTCAGAGGCCAGGACACTCCTCATCACCTCAAAGGCTCCTCTCCCCGGGAGACCTGAACACACCCGCTCCGAAGAAACAGGAATGGTCGGCTCCAAGGAGAGAGAAGGCTCCGAGGTCGATGTCGGCGCCGAGCTTACCAAAGCCAAGCTCCGAGAGGGAGAGCGGGTCGGACAAGGGTCCGATGCCACTAGCCCCCTCGGAGCCGACAGTGGAAACCCGACGACCGGATCCCTCCAAGGAAAGTCTCAAGGAGGAGATCAGAGCCGAGGATGACGGAGCCGAAGGATGTATCGGCTCCGGCATCGAAACAGTCGCTGTCCCAAGAAGCTCCGGCTCCGAACTCTGGTGTGGAGTCGGAGGAGGAATCTCAAGAATTGGGGCTGTAGCCGAAGTCTGTTTAGACGGGCTATGGAGCATTTGGGCCAGTGCCTGAGATTTCAACAGCCTGCTTACCACCCTCTCCAAATCGTGGTCAGACAGCCTGGAAGATCTCGAAGATCGGCTCCGATGGCTCCGCTCCGACAAAAGAGGAGACCCCGGAGCCGAGTGAATACTTAGTATCGAAGGGGACCGTGATCTCTTACGGGCCGGAGCCATCGGAGCCGAAGTCCCTTGAACCCCAGATGGAGCCGAGGATCTCGGCTCCGATGCTGGATAAAGTGTCGGCTCCAGCCGGAGCCGACAAGGCAACAGTAGTCAGGGTATCGGAGCCGGCCGGCACCGAACCCACTACTCTAGCAGAAGAAGTATCGGCTCCAGCCGGAGCCGATATCGGCTCCGACGGAGCCGGAGCCACCGGAGGAGGCTTGGACACTGTAGCCTGAGCCTTCGGTGGCTTAAGAGGTTTTCCTGCCCCTTGCTTAGGAGGAGAACCTTCAGGTTTTAACAAACCTCGGAGGATCAATTTGTTCCTCCTTTCCTGCAGGACTCTCTGGCTAAAGGCATGACACAACGCACAGGAGTCCTGCAGGTGCAAAGGCCCCAGGCAATACACACAAGAAGTGTGACCGTCTGTCAGGGACATTTTCTGACAGCACTGGTCACACTTCTTGAAGCCTGAGACCTTGCCTTCCCTAGACATCCTAAAAGGATATACACAAACAGTCCCCACAAACACACAACTTAATCCCTACACAGACACACAGGAAGGGAATAACTTGGGGAACTAGGCCTGACTAAAACTTTAACTGAAAAAAACTATTTTAAAAGTTTAAAAAGGAAGGGAATAGGGTGGGCTGTACTAATACAGGTTAACCTAACACTGAAGGGAAATTAAACCCCTAACTAAACTTTTTTTCTTCTTTAACAAGAAAAAACTTACCTCAGCTGGCAAAGGAGACCTCTTTCGCTAAGCGGCAAACGAGATCTGAGGTAGTTCCGCCTTGCATCATGGGATATAGGGTTGCCTCGAGCTGGTAAAAGGAGTTCTCGAGCTAAAGCTAGTGCCGAGTCGGAGCCGAGGATCGGCTCCGAACCCATCCAGCAAGAATGAAGGCGAGATTGACAACTTAACATCAGGGCTTAACTCTTGTAACAGTATAAAACCTGTACTTAAAATGAACCGTGAACTTTGGTCTTTCATGTTTTTTATGTGAACTTCTATTTGCTATGTAATGTACTAATTCTAATATATCTGGGCTTCATTTCTATTATTTTTTTATTTTTATTATAGATAGTGAATACTGCAGATTAATTATTTATTGTGTACTGTATGTGTCTCAGTGTTGCATACAATTTTAGAGTTTCATTATCAGGTGATTACCGGATGATTCTCTATTAATTTCATTGGCTTGTTTTTATTTAAATAGGAGATTTTGCACTATGCTATGCACTGAGAAAGAGCCTTTTGCTTGACAGCTTTGCCTTTCTATTTTGCGCTTGTGCTTTTATTAAACTTCTGGACATTGGACTTCTGTTTTATTTTTGTCTATGGATTTTTACCTTGAGGTCCTTTAACCACTAGAGGCGTTATTTATTGAGAAAGTCGAATAAGTGAAAGATCAGCTCTGGCTGAGTTTTTAGTCTAGATCAGAAGCAGTTGTTAAAAAGGAGCAATTAGTAGGGTATATAACATATTGCATGATAACTATAAGGATCAATCAGAGGAGGCTAGTAAAGACTGGGAAGAGAAATTGGAAAAGCAATTTGCAAATGAACAATGGGAGGACATTTATACAAGTATGCAAAAAAGTCCTGAAGGTTTAAGACTTTTACTTGGAAGTGTCTGCACTGCAGTTATTTTACACCCAAAACAGATTTCAGAGAATTTTTCTTTGGGTAGTTATCAAATTCTGGAGGTTGGAAAGTAAAGAGATATAACCTTGTAAAATGCTTTTTGGGCATGTGATGAGACAGTATATATCTTAAAAATTCCCTACAGAGTATTTTTATCAGAAATATTGTGGTAGAGATCTGTACAATTCTTTTGAGTAGGGATATAGGAATTGAATTGTCTAGCTGCAATAAAGGCCTTACCAAGTTTAATGCTACTGGCTGCAAAAGAAAAAAATACTAGAAAATGGAAATCAAATTCTAAACCATCTGCAACTGAAGTACAGAATACTGTAAAGGAGATAAAAGAACTGGAGGAATCTTTAGAAAAGAGTACAGAGTAAATTACATAGAAATAAATGGAATCTGTGGGAACACATGTCGAATAGTATTCAAGAAAAGGAATGAGGGTTCAAGGGAAGGCAGGAAATGAGATTCTTATATAATGCTGTCATGCATGACACTTGTTACAACCAAAACAAGTATACTGCATGAAAGGAATACGTGCCCCAGTCAGCATTTAAAATGTGATGGATAAATAAAAATATTTAAAAAAAAAATCTCCAAACTGAAAAAAAACTCTTAACTATATGAAATACAGTTATTAGGAAACAAAATTATTTCAAATTTGTATTAATCTGAAGGAAATGATGTTGACTATCACTTTTTGCAGGAAAAAAAAACTTGGTATACTGCCATCTCACTTATGCACCATCAGACATCCTAAGTTAAGGGAAGAGCCAGCATTATAACTTCCAAGAAATCGTTAAGTGGATGCCTGCCTGTGACTAATAAATCATAGTTTAAGCAGTGGTCATGAGCAATGAGCATCCTTTCAAAGTATCACCTATAAACAATGTCTACAATAACTTCATCTAGGCCTCTCAACTCGGTCCCCACCATGGCAGCTGCAAGATAACTAAACCTGGATTTTTGCATGGTTAAATGGCAGGACAGAGACAGATGTGGCAATAAGGAAAAGATCAGGAATAAGTAAAGAGATAAAGGGCTGAGATCTTAGGTCTAGTACTCTTCAGCATGTCTTCTTGGTTAATTGCATACAAATTAAGAGAAATGGTGAATGACGTCAGAAAAGCCTAACTAAGGTTTTGGAAAAGCTGATCAAGTGGGCAGAAAGATGGCAAATGAGGTTTAGTGCACATAAATACATAGTATGGCCCACATACTGTCTTAGTGTAAAGTATCACCTGGCAGAGTGGAACTGATGCTAATAGAGGAGGAGGAACTGTGAGTGTTGTTAACATAGTAAGAGGGAAGTACCAGAAACCCAAATAATGTTGGTGTTTATCCTAAAGAGGACACGCTACTCCAGTATCAAAGAGGTAATGCTCTCCCTCTTTCAGGGCCGGGTTAGGCCACACATTAAATATTGTCTGCAGTTATGGAGGTCATACAATGATGGGGATGAATCAAGTGTATTGGAAGGAATTTACTGACATTTGTTTAGTCTTGGATTCTAGAGGAAAGTCAACAAAAGGTTATGGTGGGATGGAGAGGAAAGGAAATTACCAGACAAAAGCTAGAGCAATTCCCCACTACAAAAGAAAATGGGGTCACATAATACAGGCTTCTAGATGTGACAGGAAAATACAAAGTCTACAGGGTATTCCAGTCATCAGTTCTGCAGGTCCTCAGATCCAGAGAACATTAGAAAATGCAGTAGTGGTTAGAGAGAGTGACAGAGATAAAGGACGGATGACATGATGAATACACTTAAAAGGCAGAGGTGCAAGCTCTGACTGCATCCCAAATACCCAAAGTCCAATTAAGCAACTTAGGGTCAGAATAGCTGATGAAGGATGGGGATGAGAGGCTGATACTGGCTTGCCCCATCCTTGGAGGGGGGGGGGGTAGATTTGCTACTCCAGCTTACAAACTGGTAATGGCAGGATAGAACTGGCACTGGGTTATAGCTATCTTTTGCAAGTAAGCCAGAAGGTAATACATGCAAAGCATGCCTCTCCCTCCTAGGCAGCATTATCATAGCCATTGGTCAATGTGGGGAGTGGGTTACACCAGATATGGGATGAACTTCTACGCTAGTCTGGGAGTAAATGGACCTTTCAACTTGATGTGTTACAAATCAGCCATAGTACTCTTGTCCCAAAGAAAAAGAGGGATCGATAAGGTAAAGGAAAGAGAAGCCAGAGCCAATCAACTGAGGGGGAGGCAGACTACATAGATTATGGCCTTCTACTGCCAAACAAAACGTAATGTAATCTTTTCTTCAGGGCTACTCAGAGGGAACGAACGTAGGAAAAATGCATTTTACTTGGGACAAAACTTCAGAGAGACAACCCACTGGAGCAGAGGGACAAATTCCTGACTGTAGCCCAGATGACCAGCGTTTGACTAGCAGACTGGGCACTTGAAGGTACATGTAGGGAGAATGGAAGCGCCTGTCCTGGGGGACCAGAATAAATGGTGGCTCCTACCTGGCTCAAACTACTTGCTTGGGTGACAGAGCCATCAATGGGAAGCAGAGGTCGTCAAGATCTGGGGAGCCGAGCAGATGCTAGAAAACCAAGGATGTGGCTTCACATGCTGGTGATGGTAGTAGTTTCTCAATGCATGTGGCAACATATATGCATGGCTGAGGGGGCACCTGTGGCCATTACACTGACCCACATGCTCACATCAATACCAGGAATGGAGTTAGGCCAAATAATGAAAAAAATGGTCTTCCCTGCCAGGATGATGATGAAAGCACAAACTGCCCTTCATGGCAGTTGTATGATGCCCGCTCCACCCCAGACACACACTGTAGTGTGTGATTAAGGAGGAAGCTTGATGTTAAGGTACAGGAAGAAAATAAACATTACTGACTTAAAATCAAACTAAGCCCTGCCTACAGTAATTAAACTTGTGGCTACAGGTTCATAAAGTACATATGAAAATTACTGCATTGTACTACTACCACAATCTGATCATTGATCAGAAACTTGCATTAGAACTGTAAATTTTCATCACCATCACACATGCATACCTAATGATTTTTTAGTGGATCATATAACATATTTATACAATCTGCTAAGCAAATGGGCATATTTAAAATGATCCCAGTTCCAAAAATACATAAGACCACAAAGCAATAAGATAAACCAACATTGTACGTGCATTTTTGAGATGTACTAAAAAATCTCATGTTTTAAAAAGTAAATCAGATGAGGCTTTCATAAACAATGGGTGATTTTTTTCACTATCTACAAATAAAATTATATGAAATAATTTGCACAATGCACTAAAAAAGAGAGAACACACAACTGAAACAGTCTAGAAAGTGTTTAACAATCTATCCTTGTCTCTACTGTACCTTTTTCTTTGTCTTCATCACTAACCATAGCCTCCCAGTCATCAGCCAGGTCTTCAGATTTAATTTCTGTGGAAATATTAAACATCAGTTTGTCTTCCCATTACAACACAAGTTACAGTCACTCTAATGGTGAACATATAGCACAGGTGGCAAAGGTATAAAACAAGTTAGACAATGAAAATTTAAGACACTGCATTCACAAATATCGGAAGTCTTTAGGGAGACCATAGGGAGGAAGCAGTGCTGACCTCCATCTGTAGGTACTCCAGAAGTGACAAATGGGAGCCAGTTTTGTGTGGCACCAACTGCTAAAAAAATCAGGGTAAAAGCCAGCTCTGCAACTTACAGTTGATGTCCTTACTATGTCCCACATGACCATTTTTTTTCCTCAAACAGTAGACACTGAAGGAACCAAGACAACGGAGGAGAGAGTAGCATGTATGAATGTGGCTTTCACATCTTGTGGGAACTAAGATGGCCTGAGCAAAAATACTGCAGTTTTTGCTTGTATGGCAGTATAGTAGCACAACTCAGGGCAGTAGGTGTGAAAGATGGCAATATACAAGTGTTCCTCTAGGCAAGTTTTAAAGCAGAATATACAGCTGTTGCAGGGAATTTAAGAATTTAAGTCCATGATCTCCCTCCACTAGTGATAGCACCACTTCTGGGGCTAATATCTTGACTCTGAGAAGAATAAATGGTGTGGAAGGCTCTCACTTCCAAGGGAAAAAAATGGGCCACATGGTGGCTGTGGGGACTCTGTTAAGTGATGGCTGATGGGGAGAAAAACATTCAGGACCCGTTTCACGCTCAAGGGCATGAAATTTACTAGAAGTAACCCAAAGAGAGTCCTTTAAAAAGAGGAAGATCTAGACGACAATAGGATTCTGTCACTGAAAGCAGTAAGAGAGGTATCCTTCTCCAAAACTACCTTTTTCACATCTTTCGCAATGCCCTGGTAGGGCAGTATCCACCAAAGGAAATATTGCCTCAGTGGACAAAAGAAGACATCCTGCTCCTTTGGAAATGAGGGGGCAGCAGCTCTTGGGTAAGAAAGCTGTGATTTCCCTATGGAATTTAACAGGGTGGAAAAGCTGATGAAACAGGCAGTACTCAAATGCCACATCTGACATCCATGTCCATAATCAAACATATAGAGATGGGAAACAAAATCTACCACAGGACTGCCCCCTGTACTACTAATGGGCAGAGCCAGCTCATAAATACTTCATCCCATGCATATATCCCTTCAAATTACCTACGGTATCATCCCTGTTAGTCTCATTTGGGGTAGTATACAATTATTAACCAAGAGATGGGTACGGCTAATCTCTAACCAAGTGGGATAGGTTAATTTGAACACAAAAAGGTAAACTTACTTTATTTTATTTTACATTTGTTGACCGGACTAGTCTAGCTGGATATATGTCCATTTTCAGTAGAGGCCAGGGGAGAAAAGCTCCACAAGGATCAGACAAGATTAAAAATATTTAAAATTACAATATTTTAAGATTAAAAATACAACAGTTACAAAACATTAAAGTTCAGTTACAGATGCATTAAAGTTCAATTAAGATAAAATACAGATAAAATATCCCTTTCCCCTATTTTCACTATTTTTTTTTTTACACTGTGGGAAAGTAATAGAAGGAAGAGGGACATTCCCAGAACAAGAAAGTCATTAATAAGGACTGGGAAAAGAGACTAGTTACAGAGAAGAAAATCAGGAATGGGAGAGAGTAGTAAATGGGAAGTTACCCCTCTAGCAGAAGCAGGTAGGATGTCTGTTAAGTCCATCTCAGGTATGCTAAGTCCCACTTAGAGGTAGTAGGAAACTGGGTTTAAAAAGGCCCTTGAGGGCAGCTAGCCTAATACTTAACACCTATACTTGCCAATGAACCTAGTGTAAGGAAGAAGAGTCAGGAGTTACATTTTTTTAATTTATCCAGAATACAGTATAAAACCACTTGGACCTTTTTTCAGACTTACCAGGAAATGCCTTCTCAGCTTTGTGACTTGCACAGACTCACAATGCAGGCAAATGAAAGATTTGCTGCACAGGAAGCAGCTCATTAACAGCTCATAACCTTCACACACGGCATTAACAGCCTCTAATTTGGCAAACGGATTCAGCAGGAACTTTTGTGCTAGATAAAGGAATGTTGCTCACTTCCACAATCTATTCTTCTGGACCATGCATGTACTTAGACATTTTATCAAACTCTTTTTTCACATCTTGACTCAAAACAGGCTTTATCTATCTGCCTCTTGCCCTTTCCCATACAATTAATTCAACCTCTGCTCTATTAGGTACCAACTACTAGTTAAAGCTTTTCCAAAGCAAGGAACCAGCTACAGCATAGGAAAGCTTTTTCACATTTGGGTCAGAGAGTTTATTTGCACTTACATGACTTTTTGCACTATTCGCTATTACTGTACTGGCCTGTATGATTACTCATTTTACTGGGCTGACCTCTACTTCACTTTTGTTTCTTTGCAATGATACTGGCTGCAGAGTTCTGCTACCATACTGTTTCTGCAGTTTCAACTTATCCTGATTAAGTTCATTACTAAATGTTGCTACTTAACATAGCTAATTACCAAATGTTGCTACTTAACATGGCTATTAAACCGTTCCCTGCCACAGAATTGTTGCCTAATGTTAAATATTTGTTTTTACAAACCTTGTACTGTTTTTTGTACTTAACATTTTCTCTGCTAAGCTTTTTTCACATTTTTGCTATTCTGCTAGTCACTGTTAAGTTGTGCTGTTCAGTTAGCACACAGTTTTTGTACCTAGACTGTTTTAGTTACAGCCATTTGCGTCAACATACCTGAAAGAGCACCTTGTAGGAAACTTACAATCCAACTCATTACACTTCAAAATATGGGGTATAAAATACGTCTGTATACACTTTCCAATCAAAATACTAAACCTTCCGGAATTGGCTGTACACTTAATCCATGGTCCTGTCGTTGTTCCTTTGTAAACTGCCTTTACAATCTCTCTCCCAGATCTTTTCTAACCTCCGCTGATTGTTTCATAGTTATGCAATATTTGCATGCCCTACTAATTACTCATTTTTTAGCAGCAACTTCTGTTCTAGAAGACAGAAACTGTACTATAGATAATCTTTAATGTAGCAACCCCAACACTTTTTCTTTGCTTATACTCCGAGATCGATCCTTGGTATAGAAGGCAGTCTCTAACCTGCTGTACAAACTTCTGCTTGGTCTTAACCCACTCTTAACCCTCCCTCTCTAGTTGTTTGGTCCAAATACCTTGATTCCTAACAATTTCCTCCAACAATTTCCAGCCTCTTTTTGTCAATTTTCTACACCCCTACTTAGTTATCTCTATTAGTAAAATCTTTTTCATTCCCATGGTGGCTTACTTCTAAAAACACGTTTTGAGACTTTATATTCTCCTTAAAGGGACAATCCCAGAGTCTAAAATTAAAAAAGTAACGCCCACTTTAGCTATGTCACTCACATTCCCACCCACAGTGTCATTTTTCTTTTAAATTTCCTGTACTTTTTAAATTCCAGTCTTTTGTCTCCCACTGTCAACTGTCCTTTCATTTTGCGTTCCTATCCCATTCGAATCAGATCTTTGTTTCCAAATGTTCACATTTAATAAGCATTTGCTGTTGCTCAATCACTCCTTTCACTTCTATTTTCTCTCCAAAGCTAGTTTCATGTATTGAATTACTTTGTGCATATTTCTGCAGTATGTGAACATATCAAAAGCTGTGCTTGTATTAAAATCATATTTTTTAAGTTAAAAAAAGAAAACGTACATGCAGCACTAACTGCAGTATCGGTAATGTAATACAGATTGCTTTCTTCATAACCAATGAGCAGTGCCGATGCTGTATCTGTATGTAATGTACTGCATTGATCATTTCCTTATCACTTGCAACTTTTGTTCAAGACTCTGGAACAGGGTGATGGTGCAAAACTCTAAACTAGGATCACTTATTTAAATATTACTCTAATTTACTGGAACAAAATAGAAAAAACAAAGGGCTTTAAGTCATCTTGCAGTTCCTGAACAAGTTGTACAAAACTCTTTTCCATCGCATTATCGACTGTCTGTAATCCTCATTGCTGTAGCAGAAAATGAACAATTTTGCTAGCGGCTCCAGGGGAAAAAAAAATATACAAGTCAGAATCAAGGACAGCTGAATGGTATAGGCATTCTGATATTGCAATACCATGCCTGTGCAGCAAACGAGTAAATCTCCTAATACAAACAAGGATAAGTTGTTGTAAAGTGCCAGGCTACAATGAGGATCAGATTGTAAGTATGTAAAACATTAGTCAGCTTGTTCCTGAAAACTGAGCTCCACTTGCGTTTCAGACATTTACGCCAGACAGCTTGCAAGTACTACTTCTGATTGCTCTTGGTACAAAGTATCAGGCTGAATAATATTGCAAAGTCCCATGTCCAGATGCCACTTGGTGTATTTTCTGCCAGAATCGAGGCATTGCTTCATCAGTCAGCAAGATGAGCCTAAAGTTTAACTGGAGGTGTGAGTAACGTGCCAGCCAAGCTTGTCAAGTACTACCTTGTCTCTGATATCAGCCTCAGAGTTCTCAACCACTTTTATGCAAACATGCATTTTCAGAAGCAATTGTAAGTTAATAACTTGCAATTTTATTAGGTGTATTTAACAACATTATTTATTTTGCATTACTAACTGCTATGCAAACTGTTAGGGTACGATGATGCAGCTCTATAGTAATGGCTTCACAAATGAATGCCGATACTGTATTTGCGATAACGGTTGAAGCTCCAACGCACCTATTAATTTTGCAGCAGCAAATGGCTTTTTGGATTACTAGTAAGCAGCTTTCCAAGTTTTTGACACTGAATTAATTTATTTTTGTTTTTACTTTGGTGGAAAATGTGTTTTTCTTTACAGTGCACCTAGCTACATGTCCGAAGAATGCCCCAGTATTAGGAGGAAGTTAATGGCACAAGTGTTGCCTAAGCATGCATGTTCTGAGCAAGTGTATGCCATTATTGATTAACTTTAAATCTCAATGAAAATTACAAATTTTTAGGAGCAAAGGGGGCAATACAGAATTGGTACTGTAATCTTCTGCACCACCTGCTTCCCTCCAGACTCTCAAATGTTTTGCTCAACATACAGGGGGAAACCTGATGGTGGAAAGGCTCAGAAGTGGAAATAGTTCTTAAATATTACTTTAATTCTCTTGGAAAGGTAAACAGCAGGCTTTCTCTATCAGGATGCATGTTCTGAACAAGTAAGAAACTTTAATGTATAGCATTGCTGATCTGACTGAAATCTTTAGTAATTTACCATTTTGCTATGTGATGGGCAAAAATATGAGGCAAAATAAAAGTTCTACAAAATCAGACATTTGAGAGGTATGCTTTTTGTCAAAGTATGTTCCTTCTAATCCCATCTTTTACTAGGGTTGCAGCAAAATTGCAAGGCAAAAATCAAGGACAACTGAGCTAAGATGAACACTAACTGTAAGACAATTAGTTATTGGTCATCATAAACTTACTTTTGTGTTGTGTAACTTCATGCTTAGCAAGCAATGGCTTTTCCCAGTTAGGTGTAGCCACAGCAGAACTCTGGTCCGCTAATGATTGGCACTGGATTTTTACGGTGCCGAGGTGCCAGCCCGACGCCCAACCTTCATGGAAGGCACACCCACATGCACCTACCTGCATGTCTATCATTTACGCAGCCACAGGGAGGACATGCAGACTCCGCACAGAAGGAACTCCAGAACCCAAGAACCTCTTACTGTGAGGCAGCAACGCTAACTGCTGCACCACCGCAGCCAGAACTTCATGCTTAGCATGGCAAACAAAATTATTTCAGCTTCCTTCTTTTCCCTTGCTTAGCTATCATTTAATTTCATTGCAACAGGTGAAGAAAACATTTGACCATTGCATTTTATTTACCTGCTGTTTGAGATATGACAAATACAAGGCAACAGTGCGTCAAGGCAGAACTTCTGGTTTTTTTTCTAGTTGCTTGATATGTAAAGTGAAGTAACATCCCAAAGGGAGCATTATGCTGAATAATTAGGCTAATCAATGATGAATCTACAGAAATATTGAATTCTCTAGATTTGAATGATATTCCCCAACGGAAAATAACACTACTGAGTAAGATTTTCTGACTACTGTTAGTCAGGAAGATAGGGAATGGTCACCCAGTGATCCAACATCCCTAACATTTTCATTTTGAAGTAGAATGATGTTTATGCTGTATGCTTGGGGGGGGGGGGGGGTTGCCTACCAAATCCAACAGTACTGACATTTTTTTTGCATTTAATTTCAGCCCATTTTCACTCCAACAGTTATTTACACGTGTAAGGTCTTCCAGAAGGGTTAGAGCATTGGAGGGAGGACTTGACAATAAAAATAAAGATGCCAACAAAAGAATAATCTGGCACAAAGGCAAATGAATCAAACACAGTCCATCAATAAATATTGATTTGTTGTTCCTCTTGATAGCCAAGTTGGATTGTATTTTTCTGCACACTGCTGGAGCTGTGACCAACTCCAGTGGGGTCACTAAACACCACCCATCACTACCACCAATTTGGTGGTTTAGTGAGATCCTTGGATCAGCCCCACTGGAGTTGGCAAACAAACTTGACTATCCTGAAGAACAGTGAATAAATATTTAATATTTAATATGCATGGAATCAGTCTGATTGGCTTGCCTTTGTGCAGAGCTATCCTTTCATTAGAATGTTCATTTTTACTGCTTGACCTTTTTTCCTTTGATGGTTTGAAGGCAGTTGGTTTCTCTGTGGGGACTTAACTCCTAGTTTGCATTCATCTTCAAGCTTAATTTATTTATTTTATTTATTTTTATTTTACATTTGTTGACTGGGCTGGTCTAACTGGAATACAAATCCATTTTCAGTAGAGGCCCAGGAAGAAAAGGTCCAACACAAACACAACATATACAGTAAACTATCACAAATTAATAAACTTAATTGGCCTGAAGTCTTTGTTTCCAATTTGGAGACCAGAAATGAAAATGCTGAAACGAGGTTCCAACACTGAGCTCTAGGGGACATCATTGATGACTTTTGTCCTTTCTGATGAGGCACCTGCCACTTGAACCGCATGACTTCTGTACACTAGCCAGTTTGCTCTCCAGCTTACCAAAAAGGGATTTATTTTTAAGGTGTTAGGCTTACTTACAATACCAGCATGGGGGTATGGTATCAAACACCTTCACCAAGTGAAGATGCACGACATGAACCGCATGCCCACTGTCTGCAGCCTGTGTTACCTTCTCAAAGACGTTAACCTAATATATTATGCAGGATCTTCCCTGGATAGAGACAAACTTCTCAAGTGTAATGACATTTTTAATATCATTGTTTATAAATTCTGTTATAATATATTCCATGACTTTGTGGATGAGACTCATTAGACCGATAAGTTTGCAATCCCCAAGGGTGGTCACATAGACTCCAGTGTAGAGTGACATCAAAACTGCAGTGTGCAAAACTTCAGGGACAAAACCTGTATGAAAACTTAAGTGAAACAGTTTGAGGAGTGGCTTTGCCAGGGCTTGTTTAGTACTGTATTAAACAATCAGGTAAACTGTCAGGCCTCATGACATAAGTATTTTTGGACTTTGAAAGCACCTAAAGTACATGTTTCCTCTGTGATAAAGGGGAGGGGGTTAGAGGATTCAGGGCTATGTGGGTCTTGGAAAGAAATTTGGGGAAAAATTAGCAATTAGCACTAGATGTTTGCTAAAATATTACCAAAGTCTACTGTATCTGAATGGGGGTACCATTTTGAATAAGTTTAGAACAGTGTTGGGTTTTATTCTTTATTTCCCTTCATAACTAAAGAACAAGAATTTATGGCTGTCCTTATTTTCAAATGTTATCCTATGTTTATGGGCTGTTTTAGTAAACATAATAGTATTTTTCATATGATCACAGGAGCATAGGAGATTACTAGGCTATTGACCCGGAGGTCAGTTTAAGCCTAGCCATTTCATCCCAATGTAATACCATAAATATGGTAGTCAATACCCAGAATTGCATTTAGTGATGAATGCCCATGTCCAAGAGGGTTGTGGGCACTATTCCCAGTAAGAATTTATGGTGCCCCATCCACTTGTCCAGGTTCCTCTTGAACAGTATCATAGAGGTGCTCTCTTTCACATGAATTGGTAGCCTGTTCCAAACACTCACTGGGTGATAAATCTGTCTCTCCAGCATGCCCTATTTAAGTCACAGGTTATATTTAGGTCCCTGGAACGGTAGCCCTAGGCCCTTTGATTTATGCATATGCAGCAGGTTCATTATGGTTGTGTCTAGGACTGCTCTGTAGGCCAGGAAGAAGTCTACCCTAAAGTCTGTACAATACGAAGTATAGTGAAGGGACTTTAGTCAGTGTGTGTAAGGCATGTGCTGGTGCCCCTTGGTCTTCTTCCTTAGAAATCCCTGCGGTCTCTCTATTGGCTGCAGGTTCTTAGCACAGTACATGCTGAATGGGGCATTATACTCAATTATGGGCCGGATAAATGCCAAGTATAGGTGGGGTTATAATCAATTATGGGCTGGATAAGTGCCGAGTATAGGTGGGGGTTATAACTTCTTTTGCTCTCGAGGCAATGCCTTTACTAATCAAGTGTGCTACGTAGACAGCTTTCCTTACTACAGGAGACGCATGGTGGTCGAAGTTAAGGTTGCAGTCAATGTGCAGTCTCAAGTCCCTTACCATTTCATGAGTACTTATGGTATTGTTGTTTTGATAGTGTGAGGGAGCACGGTTTGTGCTGAAGGGAATGATGATGTCTTTCTTTGTGTTCAGTTTGAGACCGTGACTAAATACACCAGTTGTTGGTCTGCATGAGACTCTCCTGGAGTATACGGACATCATTTGGGGATTCAATTATGGCACCTAGTTTGCAGTCATCTGCAAACTTGGTCAGACACAACCCCTTAGTTTTGGCCTTAACTTCTGAGAAGTATATACCAAATAGTAGAGGACCCATCACTGACCCCTGTGGCACCCCACTGATAACCACTCTTCTGGCTGATCCACTTTGATAGTGTGTGTCTAGTTTGTGAGCCAGTTGGCAACCCATCTTACAATGAAGGGGTTTACATTCAGTTTGCCAAGTTTAATATTAGTACCTGAATGTGGGTTTGTGTCAAAAGCCTTTGCCAGGTAGAGGAATGCTATGTGCACAGATCTGCCCTCATCATTGGCCTTTGTCATATTTTCAAAGAAGTCCACCAGATTTAGCAGGCAGGACCTGTCCTTCATGAAGCCAGATTGGGTAGGATCCAGGGTTTGGAGGGCAACTATGTCTTTATTTATGAGTTCCATAATGACATGTTCCATGACCTTACAGATGAGGCTGGTCAGGCTTACTGGTCTGTAATTCTTTGGGTCTGTTGTTAGGTCACCTTTGTGCAGGGAAATAACATTTCCTCTTCTCCATTCAACAGGAACAAAGCTTGTGTTTAGGCTTTGATTGAAAAGGGTACTAACTGGTGATGCTAATTCATGATTTAGCATGTTTAGAATACAGCCTGTGATGTTATCTGGTCCAATAAAGGCTGTAATTTTTTGCCTTGTTCAAGGCTTTGATCATCTGCTTCTGCAGATATGTAATGGGGGGTTTGGAGAATGGTTTGTTGTAAGTTACAAGAGGATAAGAGTGAAATTTTTAACAAACATGTCTGCTACCCATACCTTTCAACCTCAAAGCACAAGAGACAAATACATAAATAATTGGGGGGGGGGGGGGGGGACAAAGACATAAAAATACAGACAATTTTTAAATAATGCTCAGAGGGGAAAAGGAAGTGATGGGTAGGTATGGTGTTAAACAAAGGAATGCAGAATGTATTTATTTATTTAATTATTTATTTCAGTTTGATTACCGGGGAAGCCCACTGGGCCATGAAGGACCCCTTTTCAGTGGAGGCCCGGGGAGAAAAGCTCCAAAGGCTGTACAACCAAAACAAAAATGTTGAGAAGAATACAAAACATAGCAAGAGACTGCTAAAACAAATTTACAATAGGATATAGACATAGTAAAGACATTGAAATGCAAATATACAATAGAATGTTTACACTCCAAGAATTCATAAAGGTCACAGTAAAAACATTTAAAATTAGGAGGTTTTTTTTTTTGTACTTTGCAATATTTCTTCCATACAGAGAAGTAGAGCCTGCTAAAATATAGCTAGAGTTTGAGAGTATAAAGGTGGAGGAGAAGGTCAGATGGTAGTGGATTATGCGAAAAGGATGGATATGGCTGTGGTGAATACATATTTTAACAAGCGGGAGCAAGATAGGGTGGCATACAAGAGTGGAGGAAGATGCACACAGGTGGATTATATGTTATGTAGGAGGGCCAGTTTGAAGGAGATTGGAGACTGTAAAGTGGTGACCGGAGAAAGTGTAGTTGGGCAGCACAGGATAGTGGTTTGTAGGATGACGTTGGTTATCAAGAAGAGGAGGAGGAGTGTGAGGGCAGCACCAAGGATCAAATGGTGGAAATTGAAAAAGGGTAATTGTGAGGTGGAGTTCAGGGATGAGTTAAGGCAGGCAGTGGGTGGCAGTGAAGAGTTACCAAATAGCTGGGTAACTACAGCAGAGCTAGTAAGGGAGACTGCTAAAAAGGTGCTTGGTATCACATCTGGACAGAGGAAGGATGACAAGGAGACATGGTGGTGGAATGAGGAGGTACAGGAGAGTATACAGAGAAAGGTTGGCAAAGAAGAAGTGGGATTGTCAGAGAGATGAAGAAAGTAGACAAGAGTATAAGGAGATGAGGTGCATGGCAAAGAGAGAGTTGGCGAAGGCAAAGGATAAGGCATATGAAGAGTTGTATGAAAGTTTGGACACTAAGGAGGGAGAAAAGGACCTGTACACCAATTGGCTAGACAGAGGGACCAAGCTAGGAAAGATGTGCAGCAAGTAAATGTGATAAAGGACAATGAGGGAAACATACTTAAGCGAGGAGTGTGTGTTGAGGAGATGGAGAGAGTACTTTGAGAGGTTGATGAATAAAGAGAATGAGAGGGAGAGAAGGTTGGATGATGTAGGGATAGTGAATCATGAAGTACAATAGATTAGCAAGGAGGAAAGTAAGGATAGCTATGAAGAGAATGAATGGAAAAGGCTGTTGGCCCAGATGACAAACCTGTGGAAGCATGGAGGTGTTTAGGTGAAATGGAATGGAGTTTTTAACCAGATTGTTTAATGAAATCTTGGAAAGTGAGAGGATGCCTGAGGAATGGAGAAAAAGTGTTTTCGTACCGATTTTTAAGAATAAGGGTGATGTGCAGAGCTGTAGTAACTAGAGAAGGATTACATTGATCAGTCACAGCATGAAGTTATGGGAAAGTAGTGGAAGCAAGGGTAAGAAGGGACGTGATGATTAGTGATCAGCAGTATGGTTTCATGCCAGGAAAGAGCACTACAGATGCGATCTTTGCTCTGAGAGTGTTGATGGAGAAGTACAGGGAATGTCGGAAGGCGTTGCATTGTGTTTTTGTAGACTTAGAGAAAGCATATGACAGGGTGCCTAGAGAGGAGTTGTGGTATTGTATGAGGAAGTCAGGAATGTCAGAAAAGTATGTAAGAGTGGTACAGGATATGTACGAGGGTAGTGTGACAGCGGTGAGGTCTGCGGTGGGAGTGACGGATGCATTTAAGTTGGAGGTGGGGTTACATCAAGGATCAGCTCTGAGCCCTTTCTTATTTGAAATGGTGATGGACAGGTTGACAGACGAGATCATACAGGAGTCCCCGTGGACTATGATGTTTGCAGATGACATTGTGATCTGTAGTGAGAGTAGGGAACAGGTGGAGGAGACCCTGGAGAGATGGAGATATGCCCTAGAGAGAAGAGGAATGAAGGTCATCAGGACTAAGAATATATGTGTGTGAATGAGAGGGAGGATAGAGGAATGGTGAGGATGCAAGGAGTAGAGGTGGTGAAGGTGGATGAGTTTAAATACTTGGGGTCAATATTTCAGAGTAACGGTGAGTGTGAAAGAGAGGTGAAGAAGAGAGTACAGGCAAGATGGAGTGGGTGGAGAAGTGTGTCAGGAGTGATTTGTGACAGACGAGTACCTGTAAGAGTGAAAGGGAAGGTCTACAATGGGGTAGTGAGACCAGCTATGTTATATGGGTTGGAGACAGTGGCATTGACAAAAAAGGCAGGAGTTTGAGCTGGATGTGGCAGAATTAAAGATGTTAAGATTTGCACTGGGTGTGACGATGGCGGACAAGATTAGGAATAAGTACATTAGAGGGTCAGCCCAGGTTGGAAGATTTGGAGACAAAGCCAGAGAAGCACGATTACGTTGGTTTGGACATGTGCTGAGGAGGGATGCAGAGTATATTGGGAAAAAGATGCTAAGAATGAAGCTACCAGGTAACAGGAAAAGAGGAAGGCCTAAGATAAGGTTTATGGATGTGGTGAGAGAGGACATGCAGGTGGTTGGTGTGACACAGCAAGATGCAGAGGACAGGAAGAAATGGAAACAGGTGATCTGCTGTGGCGACCCCTAATGGGAACAGCCGAAAGAAGATAATGATTTAAATAATGCTCTTGCAATCTAAAAAAATACATAGAATGACAGGTTTTACATTATGATGAATTTTCTGAAAGAAATGAAGTCTGAATCTCAAATGTCTGTCATTATTTTCTGACTTTTGTCCTTAAAGATTTGGCAATCATTTGCCAAAAATCATAATTTTAATGAGTAACAAGGCAAAAATCTGGACATTCTGTGAAAATCTGTACAGCTGAGAAGTATGCCGCTACCAGGTTTGTCATCTCTGTGGGTTAATGTGCATGATAACATTGGCCACTAGTTCTGCACATGCTTGACGTACATACCTTGTAAAAGGGCTTTATGGCCATCTTTGGCTGTACTTGCTAAGTTTCTCTCAAATGAGCCCTTAGAGAATTTGACAAGTTGTCTTATTTGCCTGTTGAGGCTGAGGAGGGTGCTTTTCCATTGTTGGGGCCTTGCCTTTCTTTTCTTGGATGGCAACTTTTTGTACTTATTTTACAGTCTGTTGATGCTGAATGTCCACTCATGGTAGCTTGTTTTTACTTGAGTCTATGGCTTTGATTCTTTCTGGTATGGCCGAGTTTATACACTTATGCAAGTGACTATAAAGGGCTTTATTGTAAGCTTCAGCATAGTTACTACTTCCAACTTGGGGCGGGCCTTGGAATGCATTTAAACTTTCATCAATGAGGGGTATTTTTTGTCTTGGTGACGTTTTTTAGTCTGATTTCACTCTGAGTTTTGACATTAGTAGCAGCTTGAAGATGACTGATTTGTGTTTTAACTAATGAGGGTCCGACAGTTGCGGCTGTGCATATGCATATGCAAATGTAAAATAAAATAATAATAAAATAAAAATATATAATTTTTTTTTTTTGCTTAAAATATTTTATTAAAATTTTTGAAAATGATTACAAAAGGGGCAAGAACTGAAATGTAATATAATATATGAATAAATTATATCACGTTTTACAGAAAAAAATATACAACTGTTTACAAAATGTAGAGTAAGCCTGAGACTGAATGGTTAAAAAATGAAACAAGACAAATATAAGAAGACAAAAATAAGAAAACTTAATCTATGATGATTAATTAGCTGAAGAAAATGATTTAGTAAGGGCCAAAACTTTCAACCATGAATGTGAGGATGATATGGCGTGGCATCTGTCACCCCATAGATTGCTAGGATTGATTCTGCTGTATAATTTAAGGAATATTTTTCTCTTATTGTAAAGTTTATGATGCAAGGAGCAAGTGATTTGTTTGTGAATTCCAGATTATATTTTGCTCTGTCTGGAAATGCCAGCACTATACATTTATCAAAATAGGCATAGTACTCCTTTCTGAAGCTACCCGTCATGTCATCTTTGGAGCTGATACTGCTGCAAGTGATTTTTTTTAGTGGGGGAATAAGGAAGACAAGAGTACAGCTAAGTTCTAAAACTTTCTGCACTCCTGCAGCTCACCTCTCACCCCAAGGAAATCCAGTGACTTGTACAGCTATTACCATTGGGGGGCTTGATGGCCAAGTGTTAGGAGTTGAGTTCCTTACATTCAGTTCTAGCTTAGACTTGTGGTGGCATTTGACAAATTGTTTAAATTTGCAGAGTAATGTCCTTATAAAGTTATGTCATATTACATGTGTGCTACAGTTCACCAAACCTGATATTTATCTTTGAAAAAAAAGTAAAGTAACTACTACATTCAGTATGGGTATTTGTATTGTTGCTTGTTTTGTGAATATTTAGGTCACAAAGGACAGGGTACTTCGAGGCCTTGTAAGTTTGGCAGAGGGCACCCACAGGAGTTTTTATGAGACAGAAAACAGATGCATAGGACATATAGTTTAGGCCCTTGAGTCTGTTAGTGGGAAAACACTGTGATCTTTCTAGTTGGATAATGTTCTTGGTCAGGTACATGTTGAAAGCAGCATTATATTTATTTACTGCCCAATAAGGCAGGTGAAGAGGGAAAAAATAATATAACTTTACCTTGAACATGGATCCTTGGTAATCTGTTTGGGTAGGTAGAAGGATTTTCTAGCAGCCATAAAGACATGGTGGTTGCAGGAGAATTCATTGCATACAAAAGTGCCCAGGTCTCTTAACTACACTGACTGAGGGGTTACCTTCTGTGTGTCAGGTATGAGGGTGCTTAGATTTGCAAATGACACAATATTGCACTTTTTGCATTACTCTTTTCCCATAGTCCTGGCATGATGTGTTTATACATAACAGACCATCTTGAATCATTTGTGGGTCCACTAGAGAGTTTATGATAATTTAAGTTTGCCATGATCTGTGAAGCAGATAAGCCAATAACCCATGACATTAGCTTGGATTTCGGATAAACAGAAGCTGAGTCAGCGCACAAAGTCCTGTGAGACTCCATGGATAAAAAGGTATTTTGGTGGACAGTGCCGCCAGTCTTGAGTCAATGGACTTTGTCTGGGCACTAGTTAGTTCTACAGCAGGTAACAGATTTACTTTAGTCTGTCAGTATGACTGAGTGTGGGATACTATCACAGGCTTTGGACAGATCAATGTGTGTTGTTTGTAGGGTTTTGTCCTTATCTAAAGCCTTAGTGATTTTTTTAAAAGAAGCTCACTGGCTTAGTCAGGTAGATTGGCAATTCACAAACCTAAACTGATTAGGGCTCAGAGATTTTTAGGTTGCCAAGATCTTTGTTTATGAAGTCTACAGTGATATTGTTTCACAATCTTTCAGATAAGTCTAGTCAAGCTTTTTAATCTATAGCTGCTAGCATTAGTGGTGGGGCCAACTTTACTTAGAACAGCCGATGCTCTTCTTTATACGTCTCACATGAAGACATTTGTGAGGCTAAGGATGAACACATTTAACAGTATGTCTGAGGTACAGTGCTTCATGCTGGCAGGGAACACCCTGGCATTGTTGGCCACACAGAGCTAGTGTCTTGTACCTTAGAGCTGGGAGGTTAGATGTATAATTTAATAATGCAAGTAGTAAAGACAACATGCTATTTCTACTGTCTGTATTTATAGAAAGACATCTTCAAAGTTTTCAAGCTAATGCTCTTTCCTACATATTGTTTGCTAATGTAGTCCATCAGCAGTATGAACGGCAGTGGGCTCAGCGCTGAACCCTGATGTAAACCCACTCCCCACTGGTAACCCCTCTGTGAGCCCGAACACTGTTCGTACTTGAGTCACTGGGTCCTTGTACATGTCCCAGAAACATTGGTAGAATTAGTGCAGGCTTTCAAACCACTGCAGTACTGCCCAGATCAGCTTTCTTGGGACCTTGTCATATGCTTTCTCCAAGTCTAGGAATGCAAAGTTGAACTCTTCTCCTCATCTCTAGCTTCTTCTCAAGTATCTGTCTCAATGCAAAATATCAGGTCAGTTGTGCTGCATCCTGATTTGAATCTAAACTGCTCATCTCCCATCTTACATTCTACTACTCTGCATATCCATTTATCAATCACCCTCTCCAGAACATTCATGCAATGTGATAGGAGTTTGATGCCTCTGTACTGCCCACAGTTGTGGATGACCCCTTTGTTCTTGTACACTGGCATGAGTATGCTTATTCTCCAGTCATCTGGGATACGCCTTTCTCTCCACACTACTATTAGTACCCTCAGGAGCCATTTCTCCCCCATCTCACACAACATCTTTATCATATCTGCTGTGACCTCATCTGGGCCTGTTGCTTCCCCTGACTTCATCTTCCTTAGTGCTGCTCTTACTTCTTCTAGAGTGGGCTCCTCTTGTTCTCTCACTGTAGGTTGTTTCTGGGGCAGTACAGCTTCTGTGGGGTTTTATTCATTCAAAAGCTGCTGGAAATACTCCTTCCATTTACCTTTGATGTCTTCTGGACTGGTGAGCAGGTTGTTGCTGGCATCCCTTATGAAGGGTGTTTGACTATCTTCTTTATCTTTCTGTCTTTGCCTTGCAACCTGCTATAGTTTCTTTGTGCCCCTTACTGAGTCACTTTCCAGAAGTTGGCACAGTGCCTCCGATGCCCTAGTCTTTGCAACTTCTTTCTTATCTTCTTTGTTAGCCAACCAGTAGTCCTTCCTAGCCTGGTCAGTCTTTTCTGTCTCCCACTTTTTCCTGCACTCCTCCTTTCTTTTGATGACTTCCTGGACTTCTGCATTCCACCACCAGCTTTCCTTATGCACATTTCCATACCTGGGCACAGCCACATATCTTTTCTGTAGTCCTAACACATGCTATTTTTAGGCGCTGCCATTCTTCTTCAACTCCACCTACTTCCTCCTCTTCTTGGGGTGCTAGAGCCCTGAGTAATTCCTTAAACTGTTGTACTTTCTCTCCTCCCAACTTCCAGGTCTTCAGCCTGGTCTCTGTTGACCTTAGAGCCTTCTCTGACCACTGCTTGCAGCCGATTGTGGCAACTAATGGTTTATGCTGTGGGCCAACTGTTTCACTGGGGATGACTTTGCAGTCATGGATTCTACCCTGGTGCATTTTCCATACTAGGAGGAAGACTACCTGAGTTGCATGTTGACTACTCTTGTATGTGATCTTGTGACTGTCTCCCTTTCTGAACCATGTGTTGGCTAATATCAAGCCATTTGCCAGACAGAAGTCTAGAATGGCTTCTTCTTTATTCCTATTGCCCCACCCATGTGGGCCCAGGCAGTCCTCATAGCCTCATCAACTATCTAGATATGTGTATTCAAGTCACCCATTATTAACAAGAATTCATATTGTCCTGCTTTATCTAGTAGGTCCTGCAACTGCTGTCTAAATGCACTTTTCCTCACTATCACAACCCTGCTGTGGGGTATAGGCTGAGATTATGAATACTGCCCTATCATTACACTGGAGTCTGACTGCCACGAGTCTGTCATTAATTCTGATGATATCCCTTACTGCCTTCTAAAGCCTCTCTCTCACCAAAATTCATACACCATTTCTAGCTTGCCCTCCACCCGAGTAGTAGACTTTGCACTACCCTTCCATCTCATCTTTCGGATACATAGGCTGTCCAGCCTCCTCCGTATCATCATGTCATCCACTTCCAAACTGCGTCCTGTCAGTAAACCTACATTAAGCATACCAGTTCTCAGTCAGCAGGTTTAACATCCAGCTTTCGCTCAACAGAGCTATCCCAGGTAACCCAGCTGGGCAACTGGACACACAGCTAGCCAGTAGCTTATTGCCCCAGAGCTGCTGGGCTTTGTAGCAGGCACACACTGGCCAATAGGGGCACATATACCCCTCCCACCATTAGCACGGGTCCCTGGCATGGGTCAGAGTAAGCCAGGTCCTCAACCCGCTCATCACCAGTAACTACCCATGCCCATTTTTGGCAACAGTCAATATGACCAAATCACCTAGAGCCATATTTTACACCGTCGAGTAGCTAGACCTGCCATGGCGCACAGTCTGTGAGCCGTGTTCTCCTATCTTGAGGATACTGTGCACCACAGTAGATGCCCACAGCGGTTGGTCTGTACAACTCTTCACCCTACAGGGCATCATATAGATTCTGTGCTGCTGCCCACAGCTCCATTCATTGGTGAGTTTGAGATAGAAGCACTCAGCATGTTTTTCAGACATGGGAGAAACCCCACGGAGACACAGGAAGAAAATGCAAACTCCAAACAGGCATTGGACGAAGGTCAGGATCAAACCTTGTACTTTGTGCATGGGAGGCAAAGACTTTAACCACCAAGCCATCTGGTCTCTTTTTTCTATATGACTTTTTTTTTTTTTTATTACCCTTTTATTCTATTGCCAAGATTGAGATTTCCGCATTCTATCAGTGTAGAACCTCGCAGGATGCGCATTAGCAAATCCCGCCCCAAACATGCCTCCAGCCTGGCAGAGGTAGCAGCAGCATGAATATTCAATAGTGTGCAGAATGCAATGTAATTAATATTCATCATCTGTGTCGAAACCAGCCCAATGTTTTATTACGAACATAAACGAAAAAAATTTGTAGACATTCAGTAACAAAAAAAAAAAAAAACAAAACCTGCATAACTGTTTAATTACTGACAAACCAATGTTTTATTATGGACATAAAAGAAAAAAATATGTAGACGTTCAGTATTAAAAAAAAAAAAAAAAAAAAAAAAAACACACACACACGGCTGCTGGTCTTGAAGAGTCATTCTTAGATTCATTCTTAGATTACACAATGCTTGTATTATAAGAATGACCAGCACGGCCAGGGATATCAATAATCGTTTCTCGTTTGATTTGATCTCAGTAAGTGTAAACAGCATACATATTATCATTAAAAAAAATCTACACAGTTGATGGTAGTTTTTCACAATCCGCCAAACTAATAACTTACTCCTGTCCTGCTGACAGTGGCGTGTTACCATCAGTCATGCCAGCTGTTTCACAGTTTCTCTTGCTGTTTTTACGTCACTTGGTGAAAGTTGTAACTAATTTCTGACTATTGCATATATAAACAATTAAAGAAGAAGCACTACTACCTAAATACGCTTGCTTGTCAGATGCTACAGCTGGATGTCAAGCTGTGCACATAAACACTAGGCAATAACGGAGAAAATTGGAATGCAATAGTTTGCATTCAGCCCCACAAGGGGGTTCCGGGTGGGCTTGACCCCCCCCCCCCCCAAAAAAAGACTAAAAGTAATAATTTCTACTAGTCTGCACTTCATTGAGTGCATGAATATTAAGCAGTTTTACATGACTTTACATGAGAATTAGCATGCCTGCCAGTCATCAGGCATTTCCACGTCCATTTTCTCTGTCAATTACTACCAACACACCCATACCTGTGCAAAACTAAGCACGAGGTACTTCTCTAATATTATGCTGAGTTTTCTTCTAAATGACTAAACTCTTGTCAGCATCAATTCCAGTGTGTAGTTTATACGTTGTTGGAAGGCAAGCTATTGGTATATAGTTTTTTAGATAGCTTCAAGGTTCATTCTTAAGTAGGAGTATTGTTTTTCCTGTTAACCAGGATGGTGTCTGTTCAGGGTGCTCATATAAATGGTTCTTATTCATGGCTAAATCTTCATGTAAAAATGTTAATACTTCTAGGCAGAAGTTGGGTACTACATCTTGGCCTGGGGTTTTCCAGTTAGGAGCTCCTCTTCTTAACTTTTTCAGCATCTCTGGCCGTTATTTCATCCCATTTCATATCTTGCACATTTGAAGTTCTTACTCTTTCTTTTACTTCTTCTACCTATTTAGCATCTTTGTTATGTTCCACAGGATCTTCATAAATATTTCTTGAAAATGTATCTATTACTTCTTTTTCGACGGTGTTTCAATTCCTTTTACTTGTTACCCAAACTTCTTTGGATTATCAACACATTTATTTTGTACTTTTCCTTTATATTTATCTGCATATCTTATTACGTTTTTCAGCCTATGCTGATATTTTGTGTATTATTTGAGAGTGTGCATGACAGATCTGGATCTGTTCTGATACTGCACACTGCTTTTATCTCCTCTTTCTGAGCATTTTTGTTGACCTATTCCCTCTTCTATAGTCTTCTAAGAGCGACACTTCTTGTCTTAATTGATTAGTTTTCTCTATTTGATACTTCCCTGATGGCATTCAATTTCTACCCTTTCTTTCCCTTATTGCCTTTTTGTGGTAAGACTTTATCCTTTATTAATTTACCTGCACAGTAATGTACCTTATTTACTTCTATTATATCGCATGAATATCTATGGACAGCCCTAATTACGGTGTTCATTTTTTTTTTCAAACTTCTTAGCTAGCTTCAAAGGTAACCTGTCACCTGCTGGCATTGTGGTGGAATCGATTGCTATTATCATATACCTATGTTATCATTAGTCTGTATTAGTCAGCTTATACATGTTGTCAGTCCATTTTTTTTTCTGGTAAATTGTCAACATTACTATCTCTCTGTGACATAAAGGAGGGGGGTAGAATTCAACAATATACATACAGAGGTGGGTTAAAGACCACCAGTGACAAGGACATTTTCCCATATGCAGTTAATAACATATGGATGAAATGGAATCGGTCTCAGTGAGCTATAGATATGGACGGAACGAAAATATATCTGTAGTGTTATTTATAACTAACGTGTAATATTTGTGGTATGTTAATGGAAACCAGTGACTTCTTAGTATTTCCATAAGTTGTACGTTCTCTAACTAGTTTACAGAAACCTTTTGATGCTTAGTAATATAGTAGTAGTTAACACATGCAGTTAGATGGAAACATGAGGATGGAACACTGTATATTCTGTTGATATGTTGCCATGAGTGCATAACAGTTCATTTTAATATACTGACTTTTTCTGCACTGTTTCTATATAACTTCCATTATATGCGTTGCACACCATATTATAAGAGTAACCTTTGTTTTGATGTGTGTCACTGACTGTGGTTGTATATAACAGGCATCTGACATTCTTGGAGTACACATGCTCATTCTGTTTGGATGTACATTAACTGTGGAACAGCATTGCTATGGCACATTGGTTGTGTGGTTGTCCATAACCTTTTATGATAGCCACTGACATGGGTTCAAATCCCACACGTGACCTATGCAACTTTTAATAGATTGTACATGTGATGATGTTGTTACTTATATATTCAGACATTTTTTTCATACTTATTCTGATTATCTATTCATATTAGTAATACAAATGAAAATTGTTTAGCACAGCTTTGCTTTGTAAATGAGATGTGAGATATTCAATTGATATATGCTTGTAACATCATCGTATCAATACTCAAGCCTCCATATAAAGTATAACATTTGCATATCTCACACTCTTGCAGATGCCAATCAGAAGTAGGGAAGACAATTTCTCTCACAGTGACAATTAAATTATAATCGACGTTCCCCTCCAGCATGATTGCAGTCTTCTTGGGTGCACAGGCAATACTGTCTGAAGAAATGAAGTGTGAACAGACCTTACAAACATGATCAATGCTTTGGGCAGTCACAACAGATCCAGTGATGCCTGTCAGTGTTGTTGCTCTGGCATGATCCTTAGTGCAGCTGACAGACTGCTGCTATGAGAGGGTGAGGGAATGCCACTGGAGGTCAGCTGCCCTTGCCTCACCAGATGAGATAACAGTGTTACTGGCCTTAAATCATACCCCTAGAAGATATGTTGTCCTCATGCCTAATGCTGACAGGTGTGGATTCTGATTACATCACAGCTGTGGTCCTGTCCTTACTGACTAGTAGTCGCTCAGGTGTTTCACCATGTTGGAAAGCAGCCCTGAGACCAATTTCCCTTCATATTGCAACATCCGAGTCACTACCAGTGTGTGTCACCATATTAGTAATGAGGGATCTGCTGAGCCTGACATCCCTTTTTCTTAGTGTACAGTTCTGTATCAGGTACAGCATGTTCTTTAAATGGAAAGTGGGTCCAGTCTATTGCACCGAGGATGCAGCAGAAATTAGCTATAGCACAAAATTGTTGCATAGCAGTTCTTTAATCCACGACTGCTGCTGGGAAGTGGATGTAATCATCCATTTTGGTGCACACTGCTTCCAGGAAATGCAAGAGAGTTTGAATGGCAGCTGCCTGGGATACTCCAATGGCATCTTCCTAATGCTTCAGAAATGTTACATGGGCCAGTATACTTAGACTCAGAGAAAGTTTTGTTAGCGAGTATAACAGTAAAAATAAATAAAACTGTGTGTGTGTGTACATGTATGTGTGAGTCTGTGCATGTTTGTGTGTGTGTTTGTACAAATGTGTAGAGTGAAAAATATTGAGCAGTGGCAGCAGCTGTTAAACAGTTTCATACCTCTTGGCGTCTTGGCACTAGATAGAAATTGCAAAGCCACTCAAACAGCAGGATTTGTGTTAGCATGCATGTTCTGATCGACAACTATGTTTCGGGGGGGGGGGGGGTGGTAAGATTGATCCAGCAGTGGCAGCAGCAGTTAAGAGGTTTGCATACCTCTCAACTAGAGTGATCTTTGGGGAAAATGTTTAATTTGATGTCAGTGAAGTGCTTGGGCTGACATGGACAAACTACTGAAGATGTCATTGGAGGAAATGTTTCATTTGGCATTAGTGAAGTGCTTGTGCATACATGGAGAAACTACTGAGGGGATCACTGGGTAGGAATGTTCCATTTGGTGTCAGAGAAGTGCTTGTGCATACATGGAGAAACTACTGAGGGGATCACTGGGTGGGAATGTTCCATTTGGTGTCAGAAGTGCTTGTGCATACATGGAGAAACTACTGAGGGGATCATTGGGTGGGAATGCTCCATTTGGTGTCAGAGAAGTGCTTGTGCATACATGGAGAAACTACTGAGGGGATCATTGGGTGGGAATGTTCCATTTGGTGTTGAAGTGCTTGTGCATATATGGAGAAACTACTGAGGGGATCATTGGGTGGGAATGTTCCATTTGGTGTTGAAGTGCTTGTGCATATATGGAGAAACTACTGAGGGGATCATTGGGTGGGAATGTTCTATTTGGTGTTGGAAAAGTGCTTGGTTGGACATGCATGGAAAAAGTACTGAAAGGATCACGGGAGAAAAGTTTGATTTGGTGTTAGTGAAGTACTTGTGCAGATATGGACAAACTACTAAAAAGGGTCATGGGGAAATGTTTCTTTTGGTGTCCGTAAAAGTGCTTGTACAGACATGCACATACTACTGAAATGATCATTGGGGAAGTGTTTAATTTGGTGCCAGTGAATGACTTCAGCAATAATGTACCAACTACGGTTTCATTTGAGGAAATGATTCAGTCATCGCTGGTCTCTGCTGACATTTTGTGGGGAAATGTTTCATTTGGCGTCGGTGATATGCTTGTGCAGACACAGACAACTTACTGAAAGGATTTGTTAGGGGAGATGCTCCTTTTGGCATCAGTAAAGTGCATGGACACACATGGAGAAGCTAATGAAGGGATCATTGGGGGAGATGTTCTGCTTGGTATCAGCAAAGTTCTTGTGCAGAAACAGGCAAACTACTGGGGGGATTTTTGGGGGAAATGTTTCATTTGGTGTCAGTAAAGTGCTTTTGCAAGCATGGGCAAACTGTGAAATGGTTTGCTGGGGGAAATATTTCATTTGATTTTTGTGAAGTGATTGGCCCTACACGGACAAACTACTGCATGTGTATTTAGGAGAAGTGGTTTACTTGATCTTAGCAAAAGTGCTTGTCCTGGGATCATTGGGGGGAGTGTGACTTCATGACAGTTGACTGTTTATGGAGACATGGACAAATGACTCAAGGGATCAGTGGGGTAAATGTTTCATTTGGAGCAAGTGAAGTGCTTGTACAAGCAAGGACAAACTGCTAAATGGATCACTGTTAAATGTTTCATTTGGCATCAATGCAGTGCTAAAGCCTGCTTTAGATGACTTATTGACTGTGCTGTACCTGTATCAGGGGATTATGAATGAAAACACTATTTTACTTAGCTTATTCTGGAAAATCAGAAGCTTCATATTAGCTACATGCTAATTTATATCCAAAATAGCACAGACATGAAGTAATCAGCATTACCACCTTGCATTATTTATGTCTCCAGTTCAGTTCTAAATGGTGGAACTTTATCTGATTCTGTACAATCTGCCTGTGAATTTTGATGCTGCATTTCCTCCCACATCCAATGACAATGTGCAGTGAAATTACACTTCTTCACTTGCTCTTAATGTACTGTGTGTCCATGTGCCTGGCAGTTCATTGGAACCCTGTTGAGGATAAGCTCCAAATCTACTATGCCTTTGCAATAAGGCTAAGTGGGTAATTAGAAATAAATGGCTATTGGCTGTGTCATGTCTGACCACCTCTCCATACACAAAGCACTACTGTTGGCTTACAGTATAATTTTTTTCCACAGGCAACGTGATTTGGGGGGGGGGGGGGGGGAGTCTTAGGAAAATTTATTTACTGACATTTCTTTACCCAGGAAGTCCTACTGGGTCAGAAACCCAGTTTCAATGGAGGCCCAGGGAGAAAAGCTCCACATAAAGCACAGAATTTTTGACAGTATACAGTATACATTACACATGCAGTTTAGTTTAACATATTATAAAGAATGAGAAAAAACGCAATAGCTAAAAGCATTATTACACAAGATAAATAGACATTACGCAAACAGTTTGGTACAGCATATTACAATCAAAAATGAGAAAATGTACAATGTGTCAAAGTATTGTTATGTAAGTTAAATAGACATGGTATAGCTTAGCTATGACAGAGTATTAATTTGGGGTTAGGGTCTGTCAGGGATACATGATAGAGTGAACATTAAGAAGATAGCTGAATTTGTATAGGTAAAGTTGTATGTTTAAAGAATGTGTGGGGGTATAGCTTTCTGTTTAGGATGACAGAGATGGAAGGAGAGAGGATACAATGATAGAGAGATGAGATGTAGAGAGGGTAGGTAAGGAATAGTAGACTAGAGACGAGAGAGATGTTTAGAGACTAGGTAGGCTACAGCAGAGAGATGTACAGAGGCTAGGTAAGGAGTACGAGATATGTTTAGAGGTGAGGTAAGGAGAAGGTGAAAAATATAGGAAAGATGTCGTTTGAGATGTAGGGCCTGGTGGAGATGAGAGGTGAGCAATAGGTCATCAGTTAGGGGAGAAAGGTGCAAAGAAAATAGGTAGAGTTAGGGGAGGAGTTTGGCACCTAGGATGGTGGAAGGTAGTAAGATAAAAGAGAAGGTATGGAAAGAGAGGTAGTAATATACTTACGATGAAGATATAGAAAAAGAAGTGTGTTAGTCTTTGGAAGAGCAACAGAGACAGATGTGGGCGTTGCAAAGGTGATTTTTTTAGAGCGAGTTTGAAGGCCCTTAAAGAGTCTAAGGTTGTGATATTTAGGGGTAGGGTGTTCCGTTGTTTATCAATGCAAGAAAAGTACAGTTTTATACCTGCTCTTTTATGAGGCATATATATGAAAATAAATAGCTTTACGTAAACTGTAAGTTATGGTCGTTAAGGTACTGGTGGACATTTTTATCATAGTCTCACACTGGATTCATTATCCAGACATCATCTCCAATTCATAGGTAAGTACTAGGTGAGCAGTTAGAATAAAAGGAGATGAGATAACAGTGGTGATATATAACCAATGTAGAGGAGAGTCCCCAGGAATGGATGGTATTCCTGTGGAAGTTTGGAAGTTAGAAGGGAAAAAAATGATAAAGATCTGGAAGGTTTTGTTTAAAAGTATTTTAAGAGAAGGAGAACAACAACATCCTGGAAGAAAGTGGTGGCAACTGTAGTATCTAAAGAGGGCAAAGATCCATCAGATCCAGTTTATACAGGCCAATTTCAATACTGAACCATGATTATGAAGTGTTTGTCTATAATGGCTAAAAGAATGGCAAAAGTGACTCCGAAAATTCATAGATAAGGATCAGTACGGTTTTGTGGAGGGGAGGCAAACTTTTAACATTAAACAGAACACTGATGATCCAGAGGGAAGCAGAATGTAAGAAAATACCACTGTTGTTGGCCTGGATGCTAAGAAAGCATTTGACAGAGTAGGCTGTGACGTGAGGAGCCGAGCAATTGAACCATTTTCATTCCCTGATAAAATTATAAGGCTGATCTTCATCCGTCTCCCCTGGGCCTCAGACTTCTGGCAAAGGCTCTTGCCTCTCCCATAGTGCCTTTTTTAGGCAAAGTCATGAGGACAAAATTACCAACATGAAAAAATCTTCTAAATGAAATTCAAAGGTCATACTGCTAAACACTAGGAGTCTCAACAGGAAACTGAACTCATTGCAAGTATTCCTCACCCCGGAAAATGCTGACATTTATGCAGTCAATGAAACCTGGTTCAAAGCTGCAGAGAGCACACCATCCTTAACAGGTTACTTGTCCTACCATACTTTCAGACCCCAAACAGAGGGCTGCAAAGCCAAAGGAGGTGGAGTTTCAGTAATTATCAAAGACATACACACCTCCAGGCTGGTCAAACAGTATGACACACAGGAGACACTCCAGGTGCAGTTAACTATTGACAAAACACCTATTCAGTTCATAGCTAGCTTGCAGACCCCCCCCCCAACCATGACTCAGAAGGCCTACACAACCTATCTGGACTTACTTGAGTCCATCAAGATTCAACCTTCTGCTCTGATCCTGGGTGACTTCAACTACCCAACCATAGAGTGGAAAACCTATTCTAGCTCAAACACGAATGCCCAGAGTTTCCTTGACTTCGTCAATGCCAATGCATTGATCAGCTGGTCGACACCCATACAAGAGGTGAAAATATCCCAGACCAGGTGCTAACCAACTTGAGTAGCCACTGTAGCATCCCTACAGTGTCAGCCTCCTTAGTAAGATCTGACCACAAAGCAATCACTTTCGAAGTCACCATCTCTCCTGACCCCCCCCCTTTGTCAGGGTCGAACAAAAAACCTTTTTCCAAAGCTGACTACAACCTCCCTATAAGTAGGTATAAGCAGCTTCACAGCCACCATCCCTTCAGTTGAATCAAGCACTAATGTCCAGACCTACACCAAAAAACTATATGAGCACCTATATAGCTGCATGGACTCAGTAATACCTGACAGGACCAAATCAACTTCCTCAAGGAAGAGTAAACCTGTCTAGTGGACAGGAGCAATAAACAGACTATAATAAAAGGAAAATAATTGCTGTCCAAGACCAAGAAGGAGCAGGTGCCAAGTTGGAAGCAATCTCCCCTTTGAATAAGCAAATAAGGTCACTGGTGAAATCCACTAAGGCTGAATCCAAATTGGCCACATCCACTTAGGACAATCATAAGGCCTTCTTCACATATGTCCGCAATCTGAAAGGTAACTCCCAAATCTGCTCTGAATTGGTGGTAAAGAATACCACATACACAAATGCCATAGATATAACCAACCTGCTGACAGACAAATTCAGTGAAAACTTGACCACCCTGTCCCCTCATCAGTAAATCAGAACATACCCAGCACCTGCCCCCCTCCCCTAATCACCAGGGAGCAGGTTTTTAATGCACTCTCAAAGGCAAAAAATACAGTCTCCATGGGACCCGACAACCTCCTTGGCTTTGTCCTACATGAACTAAGGACAAGACCTCTCAACACCACTAGGTACCCTATTCAACCAAAGCCTGTGCACCGGCTTCATCCCAGAAGAATGGAGGACAACTGTCATCCCTCTGCAGAAAGGTGGCGCGTCTATTGACCCAGGCAATTATAGGCCCATCAACCTAACTAGCCTGGTCTTCAAGGCTATGGAATGCTTTATCATGGACCTTACAAACAAGGACACTGGCAACCTCCAAACACATGATCCTACATGGTTTGGTTTTGTCAAAGGGAGATCATGCCTGTTAAACTTGGTCACTTTCTTCGAAACAGTCACCAAAGTCATGGATGAAGGCAAGACCGTGCACACCACCTAACTTGACCTAGCCAAAGCCTTTGACACTATTCCCCACTCAAGCAGAAGATAAACTCTCCCAGCTAGGTATCAACCCATATGTTACCAAATGGGTAGCTAACTGGCTTACTGATAGAACCCACTCAGTCAAAATAGGAGAAGCCACCTCTAGTAGTAGACCCGTAACAAGCGGCATACCCCAAGGATTGGTCTTGGGGCCTCCACTGTTTGGGATATACTTTACTGAGGTGCAAGCCAAAACCAGTGGTCTGTGGCTGACCAGGTTTGCAGATGACTGCAAGCTGGGCACGATCATATATTCCCCTAATGATGTGAACATCCTCCAAGAGGGCCTTAACCAGACTAATGATTGGTGCCAGAAGCATGGCCACAAACTGAATGTCAAGAAATACATCATTATCCCCTTTTGAAAAAATGGTGTCCCCACTAATTAGCACATTAATAACAATGTACTAAGTAAGCAGTTAGTCATGAGGGACTTCGGCACCCAGGTTGATAGCAATCTGACATACGACCACCATGTTGCCTCTATTGTACAGGAGGCTTTCTACATGGCCCGCCTCATAAGTAAGGGTATTTCATCCAGGAACAAGGTGGTCATAACATCCCTGTACTCCATCCTTATCAGAGCCATTATCGAGTACGAAGTCCCATTTGGCATATACCTTGCCAAGCACATGCAACAGTTGGAAGACCACAGAGGTTCCTGACCAGGTAAATCCAGGGTCTCAAACACCTATCTTATACAGATAGGCTAAAAGCCCTGTCCCTCTACTCAGTCTCATACAGACTGCCGAGAGGTGACCTGAATCTGTCATACAAGGCAGTCTCAGACTCAGCCTCGATGGAGTTGCTGCATATCCATAAATCAAACTCCACTCATGCAACCCACATGCAAGGTCTCAATCTGGTCTGTGACATTAATAGAACTTTTTGGCAGGATAGATTTGTGTTCCAACCACTCCCCCATCTGTGGGATAGACTTCCTGTCCAAGTCAAGCAGAGTACCTCATCAGCCCTTAAGGGGAACCTGGATGACTGGACGAGAAACAGAAAATATACCCCTGGTATCCCACCCATGTCCTTACTGGACAGGGATAACAGGTGCTGACTTTTTGGGAACATGGGTGAAATTCTTGGGTAGGCTTATAAGGGCCTCTGGGTCAATAGCCTAGCATCATCCCATGAACCTATGCTTAGGAGGATATATGAAGGATAGGAGATGAAAACTAAAGTTGCCAGGGGTCCTCTCTGATAATCAACTGCTTGATCAGAGGATCCAGGCAGGGGTGCCTTCTCTCCCCTTTGCTATTCGCATTATATTTAGACCCATTGGCAAAGAAAATAAGGGACTTGGAAATTAAGGGATTTTTATAACCGTTAAGGTAGTCAAGAAACAGTGAATTTTGGTCAGGACAAAATGAAAGCCAGTGATGCATAACAGAGTGGTGATAAAGCTGCAGAGTAGCATCAGAAATGAACCGTAGATATGCAGTGCGAGGTATGAAAGCATCACTCATGGGAAGCTCACTGTTTGAAACTGTTGAAAAGCAAGAAGAGGAGTCAGTCAAGAGCATGTACTGAGGAAAATATTACAGTTAGCTTTCATTATTTTACTGCAGTGATAAGAGAGGTAAGTGATACAGGTCAAATAAAGTGGCGGTGCTGTCATTTGGCTGTATAATCTGTGCTAGTACAGACATTTGGATTGCAGCCTGTAAGACTAATAACTAAACTAATGAAACAGGCTGCAGCTATACTTGGAAATGCAGAACTCGGCACAAAAAAAAATAATAGGTCAAGTGAAACAGAAAAAAACTGTATAATACTCCTTTGGAGAATGGTACCTACCAGACACATTATAAAATGCTTTAATGATAATTTTGAATTGAAAAAACTGCACAGATTGTTAATATACATAGAGTAAACAAAACTGACAATGAAATTTAGCAAGATGCAATGCCTGTACTACAAAATGCATTCAGTGTGGATTCCACAGTAGGCATCAAATAACACGAAATGCAAGAAATACAGAACTCCATGTACTAATGCTTGTGAGTTAAATCACACATGCTTTCTACTGAAGTAGCAGCAGGTAATACAATCTATTATTTGATGAAGACAAAAGCTGACGAAGGCTAAGCTAATTAACATCTCAAAAAAAAACTGAAAAACTCTGTTAACTAATCTTTTCCACAGAAACTAGAAGTCAGGAGAAGGCAGGTCATTAAAACACTTCGAAGATAACTTTCTTTGAAAATAAGCCACAATCTAAAATAATGAATGGAAACAAAACGCACGACTTCTCCACACAAAATGTACACCAAAGAAAAACAAACATTGATTCTGATGAAGTCTGGTAACAACAGAAGAAAGCGCGCTCAATCCCAGGTTGCTGTTTGTCCTACTTGGAATTAAAACTTGGTTTATTGATTAATTCATCGACCAGTGTTTTTTTCATCAAGTGTCTACTGTGCACCACTCGGTGGTGTGTAATTTTTGGCTACTGCAGTGTTTGGTACAGGATACACCCTTTATTGTGGAGTCGGTGGTGTTTGTTTTTCTTTGGTGTAAAATAATGAATGGCTCAACCTAAAAGGTGATATGAGTAGGTCAGGAAAAAAAAGCACTGTGATTAAAAGGCTGAAACTTCCTGTAGATAACCCTCCCCCTATCCTACACAGACAAGTCTCGAGCATGCTCAGAATTACAGACTGCTCAAGGTAAACATTGCAGAATGTAAACAAAGAAACACTGGGATTGTCCCTTTAAGGATCTCCATCCAACATCCTATTCTCTCCTTATTTCTAAAGCTTTCAACATTTCATCATTCCTTTCCACTTGGATTTATAACCTTCTGTTTGTGTTGTGTTCAGGAGACTTAACTGCATAGCTCTAAAGTAACTATTTTGTGAGGATCAACTTAATTCCACTTAACTTTTGCTCTCTTCCCTTACCAGTTAAATTCCTGTAAGTCTTTATTACTGTCCAGAAATTCTCCTCTGACAAAAATGCGCCTGACCTGTTAAAACTAAAGGGACTAAACATTTCCACTGTCTGTATCTTTCTAGTGATATCCATAACCAAAAAGATAAAATTTCTCAGATTTGTATTATCTTTTTAGTCTCTTCCCATATATCCTAAGAAAACAACAGAACTCTGCATCTATACACTCATCTGACCAGGTCATTATAAATGTAGGTATTGATCAAATTCATGTGTGGGAATTAGAAGTTATGTACTTACCATAACGTTCCATCTGAGTAGGTGGATTCATTTGTCTGCAACCTGTGGGTATGGATCCGATATCGGATCCGAACCGGCATGGTTTATCCAGCTATGGATCCGAGCTCCTAGCTCATCCCCTCACCCATAATGCCCTGCTCTCCCTACATGACCTCAGATCGAGTTTGCCCTGTACCAAATACCCTAAACAAAGGGTAACACGTTCTATGCAGGAAACTGACAAGGCCAGGGGGATAGGAGGGCGGGTTGGTTGCAGACAAATGAATCCACCTACTCAGATGGAACGTTATGGTAAGTACATAACTTCTAAATCTGTAGTAGGAGAATTCATTTGCCAGCAACCTGTGGGACAGAGTCCCCAGCTACTGGAGTCTTGGGCGGCCATCATGGAAGGATATTCCGGAGCACCGCGGAGCCAAAGGATGCTCTACCTCTAGATGTGATATCCAGCTTGTAATGAGAAATAAAGGTATGAGATGAAGCCCAAGTGGCTGCTGAACAAATATCATCCAGAGGAATCCTAGCTCTAAAGGCCGCTGAGGTAGAAACAGACAGAGTGGAATGAGCATGGACTCCTTCCGGTGCGGACCTCCCAGAAGCTTGATAAGCTAAAAGAATACACTGTGAAATCCATCGTGACAAGGAGACTTTGGAAATTGGTTTCCCCAGATTAAATTTGGCAAATGAAATGAACAATTGGTCGGATTGCCTATGACCAGCTGTCCTGTTGAGATAAAAACGAAGCTGCCTATGAACATCCAAGGAATGCAGCTTGTATTCACCCTTGTTCTGATACTTAGGGAAGAAAACAGGGAGGTTGATGGACTGATTAATATTCGCTTCCGAAGCTACCTTAGGAAGAAAAGAGGGATTAGTCCTGAGGTACACCCGGTCCAGATGGAAGATCAAGTAAGGCAGTTTTATGGACAGAGCTTGAAGTTCAGAAACTCTCCTAGCTGAAGTAATGGCTACCAAGAATGCAGTCTTAAGAGACAAGAATTTCAGATCTACTGTAGCCGCAGGTTCGAAGGGGGGAGCGGTCAAGGCCTGAAGAACTAAAGAAAGATCCCACGGTGGAACCGTCTCCTTGACAGGGGGTCTAAGTAGAAAGGTACCTTTTAGGAAGATTTTACATAACTTGGCAGACATGAGAGGCCCAGAGTCATGGCCAATATGGTAGTGAGAAATGGCCGCCAGCTGAACTTTAACCGTGGAACTACTGGCGCCATCATTAAAAAGAGTAGTAAGGAAGTCTAGAACCAAAGGTAGAGGAACCGTGAAGGGATCCAGACCTTGCCGCTCCGCCCAAATGGAGAAGCGCTTCCATTTACTGCGGTAAACTTTTCTGGTAGAAGGTTTATGAGCCGCTACCAGAATGGCCTTAACTGGGGACGAGATACCGGGAGTCCTGATTAGGAGTGAAACTGGAGCAGCCAGGCAGTCAGCTTCAAGTTGTCCAGATTCGGGATTGGTAGGTTCGACGGGTGTGAAATCAGATCCGGAATGGGATCTAGAATCCAAGGTGGATTCACTGAATGAGACCTCAGGTAAGGGAACCAGATCTGTCGAGGCCAGAATGGGGCTATGAGGATCATCCTGCTCCCCAACCGGGAGGCTTTCTGGAGTACCTGGAGCATCAGAGGCAGAGGGGGGGTATGCATAAAGAAGTCCGGGAGGCCAAGCATGCACCAGAGCGTCTCTGGGGAAATCCCCTGGAGGTGGGATTAGAGCGAAAAAACAGTCGCACTTGGTGTTTAAGGGAGAAGCAAAGAGATCGCAACAAGCAGTCCCTCATTGTGCGAAGATCCGTTTCGCTACTTGAGCATTTAGAGACCACTCGTACGGGGAGAGAATGGTGCGACTGAGTTTGTCCACCAGGATGTTGGACCGACCCGGAATATGCGTTGCGATGAGAAAGCGGTTGGAGGCGATCTCCCATTCCCACACACACTCATGGCTTCTCGACATAAGGGGTAAGACCTGGTTCCCCCCTGTTTGTTGATGTACCAGACCACAGACATGTCTAATTGAATCGCAATTATTCCCAGGGGAAGAAAGGCTTGGAGTGCTTGCAACGCCAAGAGCACCGCTCTCATCTCCAGAACACTGATATGCAGAGAGGTCTCTGAGTCATTCCACGTGCCTTGGACTGTCCGGCCCGCAAAGTGCCCCCCCCCCACCTGAGGCGGGAGGCATCCGTGGTCACTGTGGCCAGAGGGGGGAGATGCACAAAAGGGGCGGCCTCCTTGGAGATCCGGGGAATGGAGCCACCACAAGAGAGACCGCTTGCAAGCCTTGCTGATTGCAATGGGATGATGTAGGGGGAGAGAAAGATATGACCATTGTACTTGAAGTGTCCACTGAAGCACTCACATGTTCAAGAGGGCGAGTGGAAGAAGAGAAATCGCTGCCGCCATGGAGCCTAGTGCCCTCAGGACTAATTCCGCTGGAACCGAATTTGAGTGGAGGATGGCCCGGACCTGGAGTCGCAGATTCCGAATTCTGTCGGTTGTGAGAAATGCCCTTAAGTTCCTCGTGTCTAATCTGGCTCCTATGAATTCTATTAACTGAGTGGGGGCCAGGTTGGACTTTCCTACGTTTATCGTGATGCCTAGCCGGGGAGCTAGGCGAAGAAAGGAATCTCTTGCCAAGGAAAGTAGATGCCTTGTTGGGGAGGTGAGAAGCCAGTCGTCCAGGTACGGAAAGACCTGCACCCCCTGAAGCCTCAGGTGGGGCGCAACCACTGCTAATACTTTGGTGAACATCCTGGGGGCTGTGGTGAGACCAAAGGGAAGGACCCAGAACTGGTAGTGACTGGCTCCCAGCCGGAAGCGAAGAAACCTCCTGGATAGTCTGTCCATTAGTATGTGGTAGTACGCATCCTTGAGGTCTATGGAGCACATCCAGTGATTTTCTCCCAGAAGGGGGAGGATGGATTGTAAAGTGACCATTCTGAACTTCTCCTTGGGAACTGCCAGGTTTAATAGGGACAGGTCCAGAATGGGTCTTAGGTCCCCCATCTTTTTTGGCACTAAAAAGAACGTGGAGTAGAACCCTGATCCGAGCTGGTCTGGGGGAATGGGCTGGATGGCTCTTTTCCTCAGCAGATAGCCAATTTCTGCTGAGGCTGCCTCCCGCTGATCGGGTGGAACGTCGGGGAGGGATTTTAGTTTTGGGACATGAAGAAAAGGGATTTTGTATCCTCTGGATATAATCTGGAGGACCCAGCGGTCTGATGTTATGGACTCCCATGCTGCTAGGTGCACCGAAAAATGTCCCCCGACTGCCTCCACAGTGGAGCAGTCGGGCAACCGCTCAGGGTTGCTGCGCGGGCCATTCAGAGAAAGGTTCTCTGGACCCGAAATTCCTGGGAGACCCTCTGCCTCTAGGGCGGCGTCCTCCCTGTCCTCCTCTGCCACGGAAGGACTGGTTGTCCGGAGCGGGTTGGGATTGCTGCGACTTCTGGAACCACATCTTCTTCTGGCCCTTTTGGTTCCTAGAGTAGGACCTCTGGGGCACCGAGAAGCGGACTCCGACGGCAGACAGCGTCTTCCCGTCCTTCTCGCTCTGGACCAAGGTGTCGCGAACCGTCTTGCCAAAAAGGGCAGAACCATCAAAAGGGGCGTTCGCGAATGACGCCTTGAAGGGCTCCGTGAAATCGCAATGGCGGAGCCAGGCCTGGCATCTCGTGACTAGGTCCACTCCTGCAGCTCTAGCGGCTCCCTCTGTAGCATGGGAAAGCAACCACATAGAGGTATTGGTCACGGAACAGAGAGTGGCCATACGGGTGGAGTGCAAAAGTTTGTCCTCCTCCGACATGGACTCTGGGGGGGATGCAGCGTATTCTTTGATAAGATCGCGCTGCATCCTAATGACATGCGCCAGGTAGTTGAGCGCCCTCACTGAGAAGGTCACTGAACTAAACATACGCTTCCCCAAGCGGTCCATCATCTGAGACTCCTTGCTTGGAGGATGGACTGAGGGACTCTCTTGAGCAAGTTCCCTCTTGGTGGCTGCTGCCCTCAACATGGCATCTATCGGGGGTCCCTTACTCCAATGGGCATGGTCAGCAGGGGGGCTGAGAATCCTGTCCAGCCTCTTGGGGATTGGCTCCACGGTGTCCGGTTCCTTCCACGCCCTGGTGGTAATGAGGTCCACCAGGGGGTCGGCAGGAGGGGACACCCAAGAGGTAGATGGGCCCGCTTCAAATGCCTCCAAGAACACGGACTCATCCGAGGAAGACTTTGGGGCAGACCACCCACATCTTATACGAAGCATTTCCATGATGTCTCCAAAGGAGACATCCTCAGGGGGTGATCTTGGGGAGCCTTCCCCTTCCTCCAAGTCCGTGTCTTCAGTCAGACTCGGGGGAGTCTATGTGCCTCCTCTTATACGTGTGCTTGCGAGGTGCTTCCTCGGGGGGCTATCCGAGGAGCCCTCGCAAGCTGTGTCTAGTTCCAAAGGAACTGCTTGGGGCAGTGAAGTGGGCTGTCCCAGTGGCCGGGTGACGGAAGCCTGACCCAGAGCAGATGGAGTGCGGGACGGAGCCGAAGCAAGGGCCGGGGGTCCGGATGCCCTCAACAGAGCCCTCTCCACTACATCAAAAGCCGAAGGGGAGCCAGCCTCGACCAAAGGATCCGACAGTCGGCTCCCCCTCGGATCCGAGGAGTGGATCGGAGCCGGCGCCGAGCCCCTCGGATCCGAAGGACCAGTGCGCTCCAACATGGACGGCACCGAAAACACACTGAGTCCCTCGGATCCGAAGCTCGGACCAAGGCTCCGAGAGGTCGGATCCGACACACTCGAGGGCAGGGTTGGATCCGAAGTACCTAGTACTGTCTGCACCGACCCACCCCCGGCTCCTAAGCTGCCCAGCACTAAGCGCTCCGAGCCCGGGTATCGGGTCGGAGAAGGAGTTATGGGCTTGAAAAAAGGGATCGAGCTCCCCCCCCGGGGGGGGGGGGGGAGGCAGGAGCACTCCCATCTGCATCTGGGCCTGGATGAACCTTCGCATCATCCGGTCCAGATCAGCGTCAGAGACTATAGGTCGATCTCGAAGAGGCTACCGAGGTAGGCCTTGAGTACCGCCTCGATAGCCTCGAAGGAGATCGGGTCTCCTCCTCCTCAGGCCCCGGTGAAAAAGAAGGGGACCGGAGCCGAGGAGGAGGAGATCCAGCAGTCAGAGAGGCTGGAGGAGAAGCCCGCTTAGCCGGTGGGGCCGAGACGGAGGTCTCGGCCCCGTCGCTTGTGGTGCTTCTCCCTCCGGTCCTTCTTCCTGGCTTCCCTCTCCTCTGAACCCATACAGGGAGTTTGAATCCCGGGAGGAGGAAGGGGAGCAGGCAAGGCAGGAACCGCCGGAGCGGTAACTACCAACCCTCCGCTCCTTCAATGCCCTGGGGTTGAACCCTGCACAGATTGAACACCCAGAAGTGAGGTGTTCAACCCCAAAGCATCGAACGCACAGAGTGTGGCCATCAGCAGGGGATAGCTTATGGCCACACTCGGAGCATTTTGAAAATATCGCCTTTGGGGCCTCAGACATGTTTTTTTTTTTTTTTTTTTTAACTGAAGATAGTTAAAGTAAATTAACTAAAAAAGAAAATAACCACTCACACAGAGGGCCCCAAAGAAACCACAAGCACAGAGCTACGTACCAGCGAGGGGAGGGATACTAAAAAATTATCAAAGTAACCAAAAAACTATTTTAAAGGAGGGAAAACCTACAACTTTCACACAAATCTGTAATTTTCTGACAGAAAATTACTATAGAAAAGACCAAAAAAACCACTTAGCTGACAGGAGCTCAAAATCCAGCTGTCACCATGAACGCGGCAAATTAGATCTGAGGTCGTGTAGGGAGAGCAGGGCATTATGGGTGAGGGGAGGAGCTAAGAGCTCGGATCCATAGCTGGATAAACCATGCCGGTTCGGATCCGATATCGGATCCATACCCACAGGTTGCTGACAAATGAATTCTCCTACTTCAGATAATAGACGCCAACGATATCCAAGGGTCCAACGATACAGGCAATAGTCAGCACAAAGTGTCCCAAAGATGTAGCCACGATCCACACAGTTTTTCTTTCTTTAAAAACAGTTTTTATTACACCAAAAAAGCCATTACACGATACTGTTTAGCGCTTTCATGTATGTCCATACACTTCCTCAGAACAAAGACAAGTACAAAAAACACAGCTTAAATAATTAAAAAAACGGCAAAATTTCTTCCTAATTAAGTATAAAATTGTGATTCACCCTTTCCACTTAAAGCAGCGACATTAATTATCTAAACAAACTCATATTACACTTTAAAACCTATAATACACATCAGCACTTCTAGTTACATACTATACTTCTTATAAAATTTATTAAAAATGAAGTATTGAAAATGTTAGAAGTATATTACAATATGGCAATATGGCAATGCATCAATAATTAATTGGTCATTCATCCCAATAAATGTTACATATTTAATTTTATTTGTTGAATAATACCATTGTTTTAAATATAAATTGTAATATTTTACTCAAATAAATATTATTCAAACATTGATACCAAAAATATAATCAATATATAAACAGGTTGTTGTAAAAAACGATTTTTTTTTAAAAAAAATATTTAGTTAAAAATGTTTGAAAATATTATAAGTCCTAAGGCTGCTGTCAACCTCCTGACCCAGTCAGTTTATATATACTATCAACTTTTTATGTTTTTTGTATATTTTTTATATATTTTTTATGAGTGGCTTGGTGGGAAGAAAAAAGTACAGTTTTGTACCTACCATAAATGTAGATGTTCGAAGATCCACATTGCTGCAGTCCTTACACTTGGGTAGTCCGCTGTCCTCGGTCGGCCCGAATATCAAAGTATAAGGCTGACGTCGGTCAAGGCGCATTTGACTGACATCAGGACGTCAGGGTACAAATGCGCATGACCGACGTCATATCCTCAGTCTTTTCTTGCCCCAGATGTCAGAAGACCCTAAAAATAAAGGTCAAAACCAAAAGACAGCAAACAAACAACCAACCATCCTAGCACTAAAAATATGTACAATATATACAATATACACCCTATTGACAACCCAACCCACACAACCGCCTCTTACAGAGGGGAAGGAGGGAGGGTAAATTGGACTGCAGCAATGTGGATCTTCGAACATCTACATTTATGGTAGGTACAAAACTGTACTATGTTCTTCATCTCACATTGCTGCAGTCCTTACACTTGGGTAGAATCCCAAAGCAGAGGTAAGGGAGGATGGCCAAACTATAAGGAAGCAGGAGCTGCCAAAATGCCCTGCAAAACAGCAGTGGCAAAACCAGCCCTGGATTTAGAGTAAAGTGGTAGGTGATAATGCCTAGAGAAAGTATGCACTGAACTCCAAGTAGCTGCCTCCAAAATATCCTTAGTTGCCACCCCTCAAAAGCTGTCAAGTGGCAGTAGCCCTAGTGGAATGAGGCCTAATCCCAGCTGGAATCTCCTTGCCATGATGGGAATAACAGAAAGCAATGCAAAACCCAATCCACTTAGAAATAGTTTGTTTTGACACAGGCTTGCCCTGAGAACTCAAAGCAAAAGAAACAAATAACTGCTGAGACTGCCTGAACCCTTTAGTTCTGTCCAAATAATATCGCAACTGCCTGTGTACATCTAAAGTGTGCAAAATCTTTTCCCCTTTATTTTGGGGATTTGCATAAAAAGTAGGCAAATGAATAGTTTGGTTTAAAGCCACACTAGAAACCACTTTAGGCATAAAGGAAGGATTAGTACGTAAAGATACCCTATCCTTATGGAAAATTAAGAAAGGCTCAACCGCCATAAGGGCCTGCAACTCAGAAACCCTTCTTGCAGAGGTAATAGCCAACAAAAAGCAGTCTTCCATGATAAAAACTTTAATTCAGTAGTAGCTGCAGGCTCAAAAGGTTGTAGAGTGAGTTTCTCCAACACAAAATTGAGATCCCAAGCAGGAGTAGGAGCTCTTCGTGGGGGTCTTATATTCTTTGCCCCTCTAAGAAATTGCTTGAACAAAGGATGAGAAAACAATGGTGGGTCACAATCATAGTGAGCGAAATTGCTGCAGCATGAACCTTAATAGAAGAGAAGGACAAACCTTTGTCCAGTAACTCAGTAAGATATTGAAGAGCCACACTTAAATTAGGCTCAGAAACATCAAAATCCTTTGCTGCACTCCAAAATAAAAATCTCTTCCATTTATCTGCGTACACTTTCCTTGTACTAGGCCTTCTAGCTTCCAAAATAACATTCAAAACTTGCTGTGGAAGTGGAGGCCCACTATGGTTCAAAACAGAATATGCCAGGCTGTTAGGTGCAGAGAGTGAAGCTTGACATTGAGCAAATGACTGTCCTCCTGAGACAACAGGTGTGGAATCGAAGGCAAAGGCCATGGAGGCTTCCGTACCAGGCTTCTCAGTAATGGGTACCAATGCTGTCGAGGCCAATCTGGAGCCATCAAAATCATCCTTGGCTTGTCTTGTCTGGCCTTCAGTAGTACCTTTGGGAGGAGAGGCAGAGGCAGAAAGGCATACACATGAAGATTGCTCCAATTGAAAGAAAGAGCATCCACTTTCCAAGCTGTGGGATGAAACCTTTTTGTGCAAAACTTTGGCAGCTGGTGGTTTAGTGGAGAAGCGAACAGATCTATGTCTGGAGTTCTCCATGACACTGTCAATTTCTGAAATACATGAGGATCCAATTTCCACTCGTGGGGATCCATAATTTGTCTGCTCAACACATCTGCTAAGGAGTTCTGTGCTCCCGGCAGAAACCTTGCCTGAAGATTTAGCTGCAAACTGAGAGCAGTCTCCCACAAAATCATTGCTTGCCTGCATAGAGGATAAGAATGTGTTCCGCCTTGCTTGTTGATGTACCACATGACAGTTGTGTTGTCTGTTAGAATCAACACCTGCCCTGGAAGAAGTAAATCCTTGAAAGCTATTAATGCAAACTGGACTGCTAACATCTCTTTCAAGTTGATATGTAGATGTAGTCTGGCAGGCCACTTGTCCTGTATCCACTTTCCATTCAGATGAGCTCCCCAAGCTTTGTCTGAGGCATCTGTCGTTAGAATCTGACTCGCCTCTAGCCGGGTCACAGAGAGTCCCTTGTTTAGGTGACATTCCTGAGCCCACCACAACAATTCCTTTTGAATGCAAGGTATTATTTGAATGACAGTGTCCAAATCCTGGCAGTGCTGTGTCCATACATTTTTGAGATACCATTGTAGCTTCCTCATATGCAGTTTGGCATTGGGAAGCACCAGAATACAAGATGCCATGAACCCCAAGGCTTGAAGGACTGTCCTTGCAGTCAGCCTGGACTGATGAGACAACTGATGAAAGTAAAGGGAAAGATTCTTTTGTTTGTCCGGGGTCAAAAAGGCCATCTGGGATGCTGTATTCAGTCTCACACCCAGAAAGCACATGTCCTGAGAGGGTACTAGACTGGACTTTATTTCGTTCACAGAATACCCCAGGCATCTTAGCACTGCTATCACATAATCCAAATGATGAAGAAGCTCGTCCCTTCCTTGAGCCAGAATCAGGCAATCGTCCAAATAAGGATAGATCTGTATTCCTTTTAACCTGAGGAAAGCTATCACTGGAGCCAGAACTTTCGTGAACACTTTGGGCAGTAGATAAGCCAAAGGGCAATGCAGAGAACTGATAATGAGAAGTCCCAGCTCGAAAACGCAGATACTTCCTGCAACTCAGTCTGATAGGAACATGAAGATAAGCCTCCTTGAGATCCAAAGTTACCATCCAATGATCTTTGCCCAGCAGAGGTAAAAGCTGCTGTAACGTCAACATTTTGAACTTGGGAATATCCAGATAAGTGTTGAGGATAGATAAGTCCAAAATTGGTCTCCACGTGTTCCCTTTCTTTGGTACTAGGAACAGGCGAGAATAAAATCCTAGGCCCACTTCTGGCATAGGGACCGGCTGTATGGCCCCTATTTGAAGTAACAGAGAAATTTGCTTGTGAGCTTCTATTCTTTGTTGAGGAGGAACGTCTGGCATGCCTTTGAAAGGAGGCAAGGTATGGAAATAAAACCTGTAACCGTGGTGTATGATATCCAATACCCATCTGTCTTGGGTAATTAAACTCCAATTTTCTTTGAAAAGTGCCAACCTTCCTCCCAAAGGTGCTGCCAGACGAGAAGGCTCTGGCAGCTGAAAAGGTAGGTCATTGGGTCTGTTTACGAAAGGACTGACCCCTGCCCTCAAGGCAAGACTGTGCAGGAGAACTCCCTGTTCTAGGCCTGAAAGAGCCCTGAGCTCTGCCCCTACCACGTCTAGATCTACCCCTAGACTGGGAATCATAAGAAGGATCGTCCACCCCTTAGTAGGCCAATTTCTACTAAACTTTGGAGGCTGAACCTGCAAAAAATCTTTAACAGTCTGCATAGACTTAGCCTTGTCTTCCATTTTCTTTAAAACTGCCTCAACAGGAGAACCAAACAACACATCAGATTGTAAAGGAGCATCTAAAATCCTTGTTTTAACATGGTCAGATAAATTCTGATCCCTCAGCCAGGCGTGCCTGCGAAGAACTGACCCAGTGGCAGCCACCCTAGACGAGGCCTGTACAGCATCAAAACCACATTGCAAAGAATGCTTACCCACCTGTTCAGAAACATGTACTAGATCTTGTAACTCTTTACAATCAATACCTTCCGCCAGAGCATCAACCTTAGACTTCAATTGTGAAAGGAGATAGTTTTGGTATTTCAACATGTGAAACTGGCAATTCAAAGCCCTCATAGCTAGAGTGGAAGAAGTATAAACTTTCTTTCCCCATCTATCCAAAGCCCTGGCCTCTTTATCTGCAGGAACCGGATTCTAGACAACAGAAGCCTTAACACCTTTAGGCCCCTGACTAACAGTTTCTGGGTCTGCCCTAGGACTCTTAAAAAGATATTTATGAGCTTCAGGCACCCTGTAATACCTATCCGGTTTAACAGGAGCAGGAGGCAAAGAATCAGGAATAAGAGAAGCCTCTGTAAAAACATCTTCCACCACATCCAAAACAGGAGGTATAGCCAAAGGCCTATGCTGGGGTAAAAACAAAAATTCCCTAAGCCTTTTCCTGGAATCAGAGAAGTCCTGACCTTCCCACTTAAAATGCTCCCTCATGGAATGAAGAGTTTCTGAAAAAGAAAAATCCTCAGGAGGAGAAGCAGAGGGAGTAGAATCATCCACATCAGAATCCGAATAAGGAGAATACTCCTGCAAGTCTTCAGCCGAAGACTCTGAAACATCGAAGCCTGCTCAAAACTCCCTAGCTCAGGCTCCACCCTAGGTCTCTTATCAGGAGGGGGCAAAGAACCCCTAATCAAAGTAATCAAATCTTCTGCCATTTTAAGCATATGCTTCTTGGGCACAGTTCCTGAAGAACTAGGGGTGACACCAACTGAAGCTAAACCTGGCCTGCCTCTGGGAGAAGCCTTGGAAACAGAAGGAGAGGGCCTAACCACCCTAGGAAGGGAGGGGAGTATAGTAACCTGAGAAGCCCCTTCAGCCTGACCTGCCTCCTGAGAGGCCACATCCTGCAATAACAAAGTCTCTCCCTGGGATCCCAAAGAAACCTCCGGTGGAACCACCGGCTCCACCGACACCTCTAAAGAACCGGCGTCCGGAACTGACGGTTCTTCTAGCCTAGGCTTAACTGCTTTGTCCTTGCGCTTCTTCGAAGAAGCGGGCGTCGGAGCATCCGACGGCATTTTATAATTGCACCGCTTCCCGAAGACTAACCTGGCATAATCTAACCTTCTCTTTATAGTGCGCTTATTGAATCTAGCACAAGAGCGACACCCAACAACGTTGTGCTCAGGCCCTAAACAAGGAATACACAAAGTATGATAGTCTCTATGCGGTATCTGTTTCCCACAAGAAATACAATTATTCACTTTTTCTGACATCCGGTAAACCACTGAGGCAAGAAAAAACTAAAATATTCCCCAACGGGGTACTTAGCCAACTTTGACTCGGTCTGAAACTCGAAATCGAAAAATTTCAGAACGCCAACCGGCACTTGCAATGCTGCTTCTGCATCGGACCATGCGGCAAAAAAGACTGAGGATATGACGTCGGTCATGCGCATTTGTACCCTGACGTCCTGATGTCAGTCAAATGCGCCTTGACCGACGTCAGCCTTATACTTTGATATTCGGGCCGACCGAGGACAGCGGACTACCCAAGTGTAAGGACTGCAGCAATGTGAGACGAAGAACATCTGTGTGGATCATGGCTACATCTTTGGGACACTTTGTACTTCAGATAATAATTCAGATAATAGTTCAGATAATAGTTTACCACTATAGCCATTGTTTTCTCTTCATTTAATTTATATACCAAATCAACTAGAAACTCAAAACTGCCCCACAAAACAGAAATGTAATTTTCTGGGATTTATCAAGTACAAACTACTATCTGCAAAAATTGTCTCTATTACCATGGCAGTTATATCACTGCATTTGAGAAACCCTTATTTTTTTTATCAATGGCTCTAAATACAAAGCAAATAAAAGGGGGAAGACACTCCTGAATGGTTACTCTGTTCAAAATACAACCCATCAAAAAAGAACCCTCCCACCTTAACACTCGCGCCCAACCTTCCATACAGCCTCCTAATCAACCGTATTATATTATCAGGGAATGCAAATGCGTCCACTGCCCTAATCAAAATCAAGGCGAACTATGAAACACTTTCTCTGCATCAAGACCCAACAACAGTACCTTTTTGTTGCATTCCATTTCTCTCTGGATCGTCATTGTTCAATTACTCTTGTCAAATGTTTGCCTCCCTCCACAAAAAGTACAGTTGTGTACACTTACCATAAATGTAGATGTTAGAGTGTATTCACTGTTGCAGTCATTGCATTTGGGTACTCTGCTGGCAGGTTGCCCTCAGTCAGCCTGATTAACAAAGTATTGGGTCCTGCGTCAGTTGCTGTTCCTTCTTCCATGAAGTCAGGTCGTCAGGGATATAAACATGCAGCCAACACCATTACATCAGTCTTTCTTGCCGCGCGGTGCCCGAAGTAGCAGCAGTTCGCAAGTGCCGGTTGGCAGACTCCTGAAATTTTTGTTTTCGAGTTTCAGAACCGAAGTCTTCAACTAAAAGCTAAGTACCTTGTTGGGGAAACTTTTTCTTGCTCCTTTCAGATGTCAATAAAAGTTAATAATTGCATTACTTGTGGGAAGCAAATACCTCATAAGGATTTTCATTTGTACTGTATTCCTTGCCTGGGGCCTGACCACAACGTGCCTTGCTGTCAGCTTTGTGCTAAATTTAATCAACGCACGATTAAACGTCTGTATATTTTTGCTTCTAAACATTTTGGCTCAAGATTTAATTATCCAGAAATGTCGGCTAGCAATCCGACTACCGGAATACCTAAAAAACGCAAAGAAAAAGACAGACTGTTGAGGTCCAAAACTGACGACGCTTCTCCTAAGCCAGTTGCCGGTACTCAATGAGGTGCTTTCGCAGCCCCTGATACCCGCTACTTCTGATTCTCAGGCCTCTATTGAGACCATTCGGAGTGCGGTATGCCACGAGATACTTCAGTTATGAAACCCGTGGATGTCTCTACCTTAGATGGGTCCGGAGCCGCTGTGCAGGCACCAGCTTCTGAGGGTGTTTTCAGGCCCACAGATTTGTATATTAGACCGATGCCATCTTCAAAACTAAGCCCAAAATCTAAATCTATGTTTAAGAAAACCGATGCCTGGGCCCTATACCTAAAAAACAAATTATCAAATTGGCTGAAGATTTAATTACCCTGATCAGGTGTAGCCAACCCCCTCCTTCTAAGAGGCCTAGGCAAGACATTGCATATGAATCTTCTGAACAGGATTCTATTTCTTCTGACTCTTCTAATGAACAGGATTTGTCTATTCCTACTTATGAGGACTCTGATGCAGAGGATTCCATTCATTCTGCCTCTCCCCCTAAGGATTTTTCTTTTGGGGAAACTTTACATGCCTTAAGGGAACATTTCCAATGGGAAAGTCAATATTTCTCTGAATCTAAAGACAGACTTTGGGATTTTCTTCTACTTCCTCAACATAGGCCTTTGGCTACACCTCCTGTTCTAGACATTGCTGTTGATGTTTTTTCAGAATCTAGTATGGCTCCTTATTCTCTTCCGGCTCCTTGCAAGCCAGACAGATACTACATGGTTCCTGACTCCCACAAGTTCCTTTCCAAAACCCTAATGCTGATCCTGAAACCATTTCTCAGGGTCCCAAGGGCATTAAGGCCTCTACTGCCAAAAATCCCACCCCTTCTGACAGAGATTCCAGGGCGCTGGATAGATGGGGTAAGAAGGTTTACACTTCTGCAACCTTGGCAATCGGGGCACTAAACTGTCAATTTCATATAATTAAATATCAACAGCATATCATGGGACTACTTAAACAGAAAGTGATAATCTCTGACTGTGTGGAAAATAAAGAATTGCAGGATTTATTGCATTCAGCTGAACAAGTTGGAAAACATACTTTGCAATATGGCTTTGATTCCTTGGAGGCCTCTTCCACGGCTGCTGTAACTGGATCTGTGTTAAGGCATGCTTGGCTCAAGGTGCAAACTCTGCCTGACCATGTTAAAGCAAAATTGTTGGATGCTCCTTTACAACAAGACCGTCTCTTTGGTAATAAAGCTGAAGAAGTGTTAAAAAAAGATGGAAGATGAAACTAAATCAATGCAAACTGTGAAAGATTTCTTACAAGTGCAACCTCCAAGATTTATTAGGCACTGGCCTACTAAGAACTGGTCCTTTCCAATCCCCTCGAGAGCCGCTCACGTCAAATCAAGATATTCCAAAGGCTCCAGGTTTCAGTCACAAGGAACTTTTAGAAAAAAACAATGGGGTGCCTCCACCTCCAAAACTGGAAGCAGCAAGGCACCTTCTTATGGTAAACAGCCTCAATGACTTCCTTCTACAGTCACCAAGCACTTACCTCTTAGCTCCCCCTTTGGGAGGAAAACTAGCACTTCATGCACAAAACTGGCAACTTATTACCCAGGACAAATGGGTTTTAAATATAGTATCCCAGGGATACAGATTTCACTTCCACACATTGCTAGTCCCAAATGGATTGCCAGGTCTACCCCCCAAGTTATGTCCCTCACGTACATGGGGGCTATTCAGCCAGTACCAGAAGAAAAGGGACAAGGTTTCTACTCTAGACTTTTCCTGGTACCCAGAAAAGACTAATCACGGCGTCCAGTTCTGGACTTATCCACTCTAAACACATTTCTGGACATTCCAAAATTCAAGATGCTGACTCTTCAGCAGTTACTACCTATGCTAGGCAAAGATGCCTGGTTGGTAACTCTAGACTTAAGAGGCTTACCTGCATATCCCAATCAGGGAATCTTGCAGAAGCTGCCTCCGCTTCAAAGCAGGCTACTTGCATTACCAGTTTATTGCACTTCCCTTTGGCTTATCTACTGTGCCCAGGGTCTTCACAAAGTGCCTGGCACCAGTAATTGCATTTTGCAGGAAAAGAAATATTCAAATATATCCATACCTGGACGATTGTCAAATTCAGGCACAGAACAAGGACATTCTTCTAAAGCATCTGGCGTTTGTAAAAAGGGTTCTAACTTTTCTAGGGTACACCATTAACGAAAAGAAATAATTGGTACCCTCTCAAAAAATTACATTCCTGGGTGCAAGCTTGAATACAACTGCCCAGATGACTTGCCTTACGCCAGAAAAGCAAATTCAATTGATGACTTCAAACAGGTGGCCACAAAAGCCCAGTTATCTGCAAGACAAATTCTGCAAGCCTTGGAGTTCATGGCTTCTTGCATTCTTCTAATTCCATATGCAGGCCTACATATGAGGACATTTCAGTGGTACTTAAAAAGTTTATGGAGTCAATATTGTCACTGCCTGGAAACAATAATTCCTATTATACCTTGCCTGCAACTAGAGTTCCTATGGTGGGCAAGCTCTACTAAATGTCAAACAGGACAAACCAAAAATGATTGATTGCTCCAGACTGGGCCTCGCCAACACTGGTACCCACTCCTGCGCAATGTGTCACACCTTCCTTCGTGGCACCTGCCTCAGACACTTTACCTACTGTCTCAGCAGAACTAACAAATTCTGCATACTCTGCTCCAAATTTTGAATCTTGCAGCATGGCTAATAAACTAATTTCACCCTTGGCGTCCCTCAGCAAACCAGTGTTGGATGTCATTTTGGAGGCTAGAAGGCCTAGTACTAGAAAATATTATGCTGACAAATGGAAAATATTCTATGCTTGGAACCAATCACAAGGAATAAGCACAGCAATGCCCAATATTCCTCGGATTCTGCAATACTTAACTGAGATGCTTCACAAGGGCCTATCTTTTTCTTCCATAAAAATCCATGCCTCTGCCGTAATGACTGCAACAGTGAAACACCAAGAACATCTATGCTGATTCATAGCTATCAATTTTGGCAAACCTTTGCTATTCTCTCAGCCAATGTACACAGTTTATAATCACGGTTTAAAATTTAAATGGGTCTATATGAAGTTTGGACTAAACAGTCTTTACCTTCTTTGGGTAATACAGCCCACCTTTGCTTTTTTCCAATATGCTGGCACTATAACCCTCAACCAACACCACACTTTTAAAAATACTGCTTTAAGAAATAACATTTTTGTTGCTTTCTTCCATCCTAATTTCCATAGGAAGACCACCTATTCCTGGAGACTTCCCTATTGATTAATTATACATCACACTTTTTATCTCATCTCTTCCTACTTCGGTTATTAATTGTTCAGCCTTATTCTCAAACCTTAGCATAACCGAGTCTTCCATAAATATTTCTATTGGTACCTTACGATTTCCACATTCCTCTACTTTATACAAATTTGTATAAAATTTCCCAAATTTTTCTAATCCCTCTATAGGGTAGTACATTTGCATAAGATCTTACCATAACAATAGACATTCTACTTCTCATTGTTGCAGTATTCTTTACCAATAGGATACCCTGCCAAGGATAGCCAAACATCCCGCCAGCATACCAAAGCCTTATCTCCTCTTTCCAAGCGCTGTGCATTAAATGCATGTCCTATGTCCAAGGCATAATGTATGTAAAGTGACACAGAAGTGGCAAAGCCCGAGAATTAAAATGCCTCAGAAGAATCAGTGCAACCCAACAAGAAAAGGTTAACCATATGCATCCAGGAAGAGAAGACAGATAAAAATGAATTTTATTTCACATTTGTTAACTGGGAAAGCTCGACTGGATACATATCCATTTTAAGCAGAGGACCGGAAAAGAGCTCCAGCAATGGACAAGTAGGTTTACATATAACAAGATATGGCACACAAACATCAATATGCATATAACAAGATATGGCACAAAAGTACAGCTGTGTACACTTACCATAAATGTAGATGTTTGAGTGTATTCACTGTTGCAGTCATCACATTTGGGTTATCTGCCTGCAGGTAGCCCTCAGCTGGCCTGAATACCAGAGTCTTTGGATTTCTGCATCAATGCTCTCTCTTCTTCCATGACATCAGGTTGTCATGGGGTATAAAAAGTACAGTTTTGTACCTACCATAAATGTAGATGTCCGAGAGGAATGCATCTGCAGTCTTTACAAAAGGGTTGTCCTGTCGTCAGGCAGCCCTTCGGTCAGCCGGATTCCAAAGTCTGGGTCCGGCTTCGGCTGGTGTCGCACTTCACCCGACGTCATTGCGGCAGTTTTCGGGTATAAAGGCATCAGCCGACGCCATTTTCCTCAGTGTTTCTTGCCCCAGATGCCAGGTGCCCTCTTGGTAGGCTAAATTTGGATAAATGCCAAAGTTTCCAAATAATAGAGAGCAAACACACAAAATAAACATGTATGTACATATATACAAACAAATACACCATAATAGATCCCCCCCAAGCTAGCTGAAGATTGGTAAGTACCCTAGGAGTACCTCAGAGGGGAAGGAGGGAGGGTAATCCTGACTGCAGATGCATTCCTCTCGGACATCTACATTTATGGTAGGTACAAAACTGTACTATGTCCTTCAAGGATGCATCTGCAGTCTTTACAAATGGGTAGAATACCATAGCTAAACTAGGGGAGGAGGAAATGAGAATAGATTATGGTGTAGTCAGGATCCCTTGCAAAACAGCAGTGGCAAAGCCAGCACGGGATCTAGAGTATAGAGGTAAGTTATAATGCTTGGCAAATGTATGCACAGAGGTCCAAGTAGCAGCCTCTATAATGCCCTTGGTAGCCACTCCTCGTAAGAAAGCTGTGGTAGTGGCTGTGGCCCTTGTGGAGTGAGGCCTGATGTTCTCTGGAATTTTCTTTCCATGGTAGGAGTAACAAAATCTAATGCAATTTCCTATCCATTTGGAGATTGTCTGTTTAGAAATTGGTTTTCCTTCTTTTCCTGTTGCATAAGCTACCAGAAGCTGGTCAGTTCTTCTATTGTTTTTTGTCCTGTCCAGGTAGTAGCGTAATTGCCTGTGTACATCCAAGGTATGTAAAAGCTTTTCTCCCCTGTTCTGTGGATTGGGGAAGAATGTAGGAAGGTGGATAGCCTGGTTTAAAGAGACTCTGGAAACCACCTTAGGCATAAATGTAGGATTTGTTCTCATGGACACTCTATCTTGATGGAAGATCAGGAAGGGTTGTACTGCCATTAATGCTTGTAGTTCAGAGACCCTTCTTGCTGAAGTTATTGCCAGCAGGAAGGCAGTCTTCCAGGATAAGTATTGCAAGTCTGCTGTAGCTGCTGGCTCGAAAGGAGGCAGAGTCAGTTTTTCTAGCACAAAGTTCAAGTCCCATGCTGGCAATGGAGGTTTCCTGGGAGGTTTTACATTTTAATTCCCTCAGAAACTGCCTGAGCAGAGGATGCGAGAAGACAGGAGGATCCAAGCTGTATTGTGCTGAAATAGCTGATGCATGTATCTTGATGGAGGAATAGGACAGGCCTGTGTGGTAGAGCTCAGCCAAGTACTCCAGGATGTTGGCTATGTTCACCAGTGTCACATCTTGCCCTTTGCAGCTCCAGATGAGATATCTTTTCCATTTTGCTGCATAATTCTTTCTTGTTGAAGGTCTACGAGCCTCCAGGATTATGTCCTTAACCCTTTGGGATAAATTTGTGCTAATTTCTGCCATGTAATGTTCCAGGCAGTTAGCTGCAGAGTTTTTAGGCTTGGATGCAGAATGTTGTAGTTGTTCTGTGTCAGCAGTAATGGGATCAGTGGCAGTTTCCATATTTGTTCCCTGGACATGCTCCTCAGTAGTGGGTACCAATGTTGTCTTGGCCAGTCTGGGGCTATCAGAATGATCCTCGGACGTTCCTCTTTGATCTTGAGAAGCACTTTGTGCATCAAAGGAAGTGGTGGGAATGCGTATGCTGTCATGCTTTTCCAACTGAAGGATAGGGAGTCCACCTTCCAAGCAAGTGGGTGGTAAGTCCTTGTGCAGAATTTCTTCAACTGGTGATTGTATGGGGATGCAAACAAGTCTATTTGTGGCAATCCCCATTTTCTTGTGATGGCTTTGAAGATGTCCAGATGCAGCATCCATTCGTGGGCATCTGTTATAGTTCTGCTTAATATGTCTGCTAGAATGTTTTCCTTCCCTGGAACATAAATAGCCTGTAACTGAAGGTTGTAACCCAGAGCCACATCCCATAGGTCTAGTGCCAGCCGGCATAGGGGGTATGAGTGTGTGCCTCCCTGTTTGTTGATGTACCACAACTGTGGTGTTGTCTGTCCTTATCAACAGCTGGCCTTCGTGGAGAAGAGGTCTGAATGCCTGGATTGCCAATTTTACTGCCATCATTTCTTTTAGATTTATGTGCAGATGCAGTTGGTCTTGAGTCCATAGGCCTTGAATGCACTTGTCCATCATGTGTGCCCCCCAACCGAGGTCTGAGGCATCTGTCGTGATAGTTTGTCTTGGATGACTTTTGCTGAAGGGCAGTCCTGTGTTTGATTGACAGGCCTGTGCCCACCATAAGAACTCGTTTCAGGCATGGAATTATTGGAATTTTGGTTTCCAGGCTGTGCTTGTGCTGAGACCACAAATTCTTTAGGTACCACTGTAGCTTTCTCATATGAAGCCTGGCATGAGGGACCAGGATTATGCAGGATGCCATGAAGCCTAGGGCTTGTAACACTTTTCTTGCAGTTAGATGGCTCTGCTTTGTTAATGCCAAAAAGTAGAGAGGAAGTTGTTCTTTCTTTTCTGCAGTTAGAAATGCCATTTGTTTGGATGTGTCCAGTTCTGCACCCAGAAAGGTTATTATTTGGGATGGAATCAGCCTTGACTTTTTTGAATTGACTGTGTATCCCAGGGCTTGAAGCAGGTAGATGACTCTTTGTAAGTCTTCTGTTAATTTGTTTTTGTTGTCCACTTGTATCAGGCAGTCGTCCAGGTAGGGATAGATTTGAATCCCCTGAAGCCTGCAATGAGCGATTACTGATGCCAGGCATTTCGTGAACACTCTGGGCGCAGTAGATAAGCCAAAGGGCAATGCTGAGAATTGATAATGCTCTGATCCTGCAAGAAATCTGAGGTATCTTCTGAAAATTGGTCTTATGGGGATGTGCAGGTATGCCTCCTTGAGATCTAGAGTTACCAGCCAAGACTCCTTGCCCAGCATGGGAAGAAGCTGCTGTAGTGTCAGCATTTTGAATTTTGGAACAATGAGGAATGTGTTTAGAGCGGACAGATCTAGAATAGGCCTCCATTTGTTTTCTTTTCTTGGTACCAGGAAGAGCCTGGAGTAAAATCCCTTCCCTTGCTCCATAGATGGCACCTTTTCCACAGCTCTCATTCTTAATAATTGAGATATTTGTTTTAGAGCTTCTGCCCTTTGAGTAGGTGGTAGGTTTGGCATTCCTCTCTTTCCTGGTAGGGTATGGAAATGGAACCTGTAACCTTGGTCTACTGTTTGCAAAATCCATTTTTCTCTTGTAATGCAGTGCCAGTTTCTTGAAAATAAGGTTAGCTTTCCGCCTAAGGGTGCTTCTAGTTCCCTGGTAGGCAGTGTCACCGCCAAGTCACTGTGATTGAGTTGTTGTAGTGGTGGTGGCTGTGTCCGTGCCTCGTTGGTTGTTACCCTGCCACTGGCGACCCCTGTAGGTACCTCTGGTTTGGTTTCTGCCTCTAGAGCGCCTATTCCTGCCTCTTTGTGCCTTAGAGGACTCCGGAAAGGAACAATTCTTGGAGGGACAATTCCTGCTAAACCTTGGAGGTTGAACTTGCAAGAAATCTTTTACGGTTTGCACAGAGTTTGCTTTCTCTTCCATCTTTTTGAGAACCTGTTGTGCAGGGGCACCAAATAAATTGGCTTTGTCCATAGGTGCATCCAAAAGCTTAGATATGATATGGTCTGGTAATGCCTGTTCTTTCAACCATGCATGTCTCCTGATAACTGTGCCCGTCATGGCTGACCTAAAGGAAGCCTCCAGTGCATCATAGCCACATTTCAAAGCATGGTTACTAACCTGCTGAATGTTATGTAACATTTCTTGAACATACTTTTTATCTAAAGATTCTTCAGAGGACAGCTTTTTAGTCAACTGGTCAAGCATAAACTCTTGATATTGAATCATATGGAATTGGCAATTCAAAGCTCTAGCTGACAAAGTAGCAGAGGTGTAAACTTTTTTACCCCATCTCTCAAAAGGACCTGGAATCCCTTTCAGAGGGGAGGGGGTTTTTAGAAGAAGTAACTGCTACAGCTTTAGGGCCCTGGGAGATAGTCTCTGGATCTGCAAAAGGGGCCTTATATAAGTGGTGATGAGTGTCCGGGACCCTGTAGTACCCATCTGGCTTAGCAGGAGCCGGAGGTAAAGTATCAGGAGAAGTGCAAGCATCATTAAATGCATCATCAACAACAGATAGAACTGGAGGAATAGCTAAAGGCCTATGCTGTGGTAAGTGTAAAAAGGTCCTAAGCCTTTTTCTTGAGTCTGAGAAGTCTTGGCCCTGCCACTGGAATTGTTCCCTCATAGCATGCAAGGTTTCCCCAAAGGAAAATTCCTCAGGAGGAGAGGCTGAAGGGATGGACTCCTCAGCATCGGAATCTTCGTAAGGAGAATAAGGAGCCTCAGGAGGATCAGAATGTTCTGAATCATCAGAAGAATCATCTGTGGCTACTGGCTCAGGGGGCTCTGCTCTAGGCCTTTTATCTGGAGGAGGGAGAGAGGCCCTGTCTGAATGAGGCTGGGATCCACGGATTAAAGTGATGAGATCCTGTGCCAAAGAAAGCATATGGGAGCTGGTGCTGGGCCTGTGAGAGGGGGGCTTGGCAGGCACTGGCTTGGAAGTTTTGGCTGCTTTAGCCCTGGCAAAGGCCTTAATAGACATAGCTGGAGGAGGCCTAGCAGCTCCACGTGCAGGAGTAGAAATATCTAGTGGAATGGTGTCTGATAAATCCTGTGAAATCGCAACAGAAGGCTGGATTTCAGAAGCCGTTTCTACCAGAATGGAAGAGGCCTCGGTAGAAGGCAAGTTGTCGGCTGAAGAAAGAACCGCTTGCTCGGTTTCGGCCGAAACCGAGACACTCGGATTGCTTGGCCGTGGTTTCAGCCGAAACTGCGGACCGCGAGTGTCGGTCCTTTTCTTTGCGTTTTTTAGTTATTTACGTAGTCGGAGGATCCGACGGCATAATGTAGGCAAAATCGGAGCCGAAAATCTGTTCAGCAAAGTCCGAGCGACGTCTCAGCGTCCGCCGGTTAAAAGAAGCACAGGCTAGACAAGCTGCTATGTCGTGGTCTGGGCCTAAACAATGTATACAGTAGGAGTGGAAATCTTTATGAGGTATTTGTTTCCCACAAGATAAACAGTTATTAACTTTCTCTGACATCGGCTGAGGCAAGAAAGAGTCCCCAACGGGGTACTTAGCTTTATAGAAGTCTTCGAAGTAGTATTCGGTAGAAGTAATCTCTGGATCTGAACGACCGGCACTTGCGAACAGCTTCTGCTTCGGGCGCCACGCGGCAAGAAAGACTGAGGAAAATGGCGTCGGCTGATGCCTTTATACCCGAAAACTGCCGCAATGACGTCGGGTGAAGTGCGACACCAGCCGAAGCCGGACCCAGACTTTGGAATCCGGCCGACCGAAGGGCTGCCTGACGACAGGACAACCCATTTGTAAAGACTGCAGATGCATCCTTGAAGGACATCATGCAGCCGATGCCATTACATCAGTTTTTCTTGCCCCAGATGTCAGGTGGCCCCACAATAGGAAGCAATTATATGGTACTGTACACCCCAACCAAAAAGCAAATACACAAGAAAATAATATACCAAACAAGAAGGAAAAGTAGAGCCAAGAGAAGTCAAAGGGCTGGAGGAAAGGTAACCAGAACTGCAACAGTGAATACACTGACATCTACATTTTAAGTGTACACAACTGTACTATGTTCTTCGTGTTTCACTGCTGCAGTCATTACATTTGGGTTGATTTCCAAAGCTAAGGAAGGGAGGAGGAAGTTAAAGAGCATTAGGGCCAGCTATTAAGCCCTGCAAGACTGCAGTGGCAAACCCAGCTCTAGATTTACAAAAGATAGGCATGTGGTAATGCTTGGTGAAGGTATGTGCAGAGCTCCAGGTAGCAGCTTTTAGGATGCCCCTGGTACGGACTCCTCTGAGAAAAGCCACAGAGGTAGATGCAGCCCTGGTGGAATGTGATCTTATCCCCTGTGGGGCAGGTTTTCCATGGTGCTTGTAGCAGAAATGAAAGCAATGGGCTTATCCATTTGGAAATGGTTTGCTCTGAAATGGCCTTCCCCTCTGCCTCTGCAGGAAAGCCAACTAGCAGTTGTTCAGATTTTCAGAGGGGCTTTAGTCCTGTCCAAGTAAAATCTACATTGTCTGTGCACATCCAGAGTGCAGCATTCGTTCACCTTTGTTTTGTGGATTAGGGAAAAAAAGTAGGCAAAATATGAGGGCCTGTAATTCAGACACTCTTCTTGCTGAAGTGATGGCTAGAAGGAAAGCTGTTTTCCAAGAAAGGAATTTCAACTCTGCTGTTGCAGCTGGCTCAAAGGGGGGGGGGGTCCCAGGCTGGAGTGAAAGCTCTCCTGTGGGTCTTAAAATTTTGGTCCCTCTAAGGAATTGTTTTAGCAAGGGGTGAGGGAAGAGGGGTGGCCCAGTATTATAATGTGCTGAAATGGCAGAGGCATGAATTTTAGTTGACGAGAAGGATAGGCCCTTGTGGAGCATTCCTGTTAAGTACTGTACAATCTGAGGTAAGCTGGACACCGTTGTGCCCATCCTCTGAGCCTGGATCCAGCAACAGTATCTTTTCCACTTTTAAGATAAGGATTTTGTAGTACTAGGCCTCCTTGCCTCCAGAATGACATCCAGCATCGGCTTACTGAGGGATGCTAAAGGAGAGCTCAAGGAATTAGCCAGGCTGCAAGGTTCAGGGTTTAAAGTTGAGGGTGCAGAATCTGGTCCACCTGCTGGAACAGCAGGGAAGGGGTCTGAGGCAGGTGCCATGGTTGCAGCAGTGTCATACTGAGCAAGAGGGGGGTTACCAGTGCTGGCTTGGCCAGTCTGGTGCAATCAGTATTGTCCTTGGCTTGTCCTGTTTGATCTTTAGTAGAACCTTCGAGAGGACAGGCAGAGGGGGAAGGCATAAACAGAGAGGCTTTCCCAGGTAAAGGACAGGGCATCCACTTTCCAAGCTTGACTGTGGGGAGTTTTTGTGCAGAATTTGTTCAATTGGTAGTTCTGAGGGGAGGCAAACAGGTCTACCTCTAGAGTCCCTAAAATTTGTTCCTCAAGAGGTTGAATATTTTGGGTTCAAGTTTCCATTCGTGTGGGTCCATGAGACTTCTGCTTAAGTAGTCTGCCAGTGAATTTAGTTTGCCTGGCAGGAATTGAGCTTGTAGGTGTACTTGGTAGCTGAAGGCTGCGTTCCACAGAGCCATGGCTAGTCTGCAGAGAGGGTATGAGTGGGTTTCCCCGTGCTTGTTTATGTACCACATAACTGTGGTGTTGTCTGTCTTTACCACTAGTTGACCTGGAAGAATACGGTCTTTGAAGGCTGTCAGAGCATTCTGTACAGCTAACATTTCTTTTTGATTGATATGCAGGTGCATCTGTCTCGGGTTCCATTTGCTCTGAATGAAATGCCCTGCCATGTGAGCCCCCCATGCATAGTCTGATGCATCTGGTAGGGTTTGAGCGGCAGGGGGTAGAATGAAAGGGAGTCTCTTGTTGTGGTAGCAAGCCTCTGCCCACCAAAGGAACTCTGTCTTCATACAAGGAATGACAGAAATCATTGTTTTCAAGTCCTGAGAATGTTGACACCATAGGCTTTTTAAATACCATTGGAGTTTCCTCATATGCAATCTTGCATATAGAATTAGTAGAATGAAAGAGCCTATGAACCACATGGCTTGCAGTATTTTCCTTGCAGATAGCTGGGGTTTTGTGGCCAATACTTTGAAGTAGGTTGTCAAATAAACTTGTTTCTCCAGAGTGAGGAATGACATCTGGGAAGTTGTGTTTAAGCTGCTCCCAGGAATACAATCTGTTGGCAGGGTATTCGGTGAGATTTCTTATCGTTGATAGTGGACCCCAGTGAGGTTACAAGTTTCTTTACGAATGCCAAGTGTTGTAATAACCAAGTCCTGGCTTTCTGCCTTAATCAGACAATCGTCCAAGTATGGGTAAATCTGAAAATTTCTCTGCCTGCAAAATGCAATGGCTGGAGCTAGACACTTGGTGAATACCCTATGCACAGTAGATAAGCCAAAGGGAAGTGCAGAGAACTGTTAGTGCATGGAGCCTGCGCTGAAGCATACGTATTTCCTGCAAGATTCCCTTATTGGGATGTGCAAGTAAGCTTCCTTCAAGTGTAGTCTAGTGTTGCCAGCCAGGCATCCTTGGTTAACATAGGAAGAAGCTGTTGAGTTAGCATTTTGAAACTACCAGAAAGGTGTTGAGAACAGAGAGGTCCAGGATAGGATGCCAGTAGTCGGTCTTTTCTGAGTACCAGAAAAAGTCTTGAATAAAAACCTTGCCCCCCTTTGTTCTGCGAGGAGAGGTTGAATAGCCCTGTAGTTTTATTGCATGCAGGGCGAGCTTTCCTCCTAAGGGAGCAGGTAGTTGAGCGGGGCTTGGAAGGGTTAAGGTTAAGTCATTGTGCCATTTTTCCGTAGGGGGGTGGCTTACTACTCCCTGCTTTGGAAGTGGGAGCCGCCCACTGCTTAGGTCTGTGCGTAGCCTGAGACGGTAGTCTAGGTGGTCTGCTGTTCCTGGGTTTGGACCAAGAAGGCCTGGAAAGGACCATTTCTTTGAAGGCCAATGCCTCCTGAATCTGGAAGGCTGTACTTGTAGGAAATCTTCAACTGTTTGCATAGATTTAGCTTTTTCCTCCATCTTCTTGAGGACTTCTGCTTTGTTGCCAAAAAGGCAGTCGTGGTTTAAAAGAGCATCCAGTAATTTAGCTTTAACATGATCTGGCAAGTTTTGTCCCTTAAGCCAAGCATGCCTTCTAAGTACAGACCCAGTGACAGCAGCTATGCAAGATGTTTCTAAAGCATCTAAGCCACTTTGCAAAGTATGTTTACCAACTTTTTCTGCAGAATGCATTAAATCTTGCAATGCGTTGTGTTCAGCACAGTCAGGAATCAACATAATTTTTTTTCAAGTAGTCCCATAATATGCTGCTGATACTTTAACATATGAAACTGGCAATGTAAAGCCCTAAAGGCCAAAGTAGCAGAAGAATATACCTTCTTACCCCATCTGTCTAAGGCTTTAGAATCTCTATCAGAAGTAGCCTTAATGCCTTTTGGTCCTTTGGAAATGGTCTCTGGATCCGCAGAAGGATTCTTAAAGAGGAACTTGAGAGAGTCAGGTACTCTGTAGTAGCTGTCAGGTTTTCTGGGAGCTGGAGGAAAAGTGCCTGGGGTAAGGCTAGATTCCAAGAAAGCATAATCTACAATGTCCAGAACAGGAGGGATAGCTAAAGGGCTATGTTGAGGCAAGAGTAAGAATTCCCCAAGTCTCTTTTTGGACTTGGAGTAATCCTGGCTTTCCCAGCGGAAATGCTCCCTAAGAAAATGCAAGGTTTCACCGAAAGAAAGATCTTCTGGAGGGGAGGCAAAGGGAATGGAATCCTCTGTATCAGAATCCTCATAAGTAGATAAGGGCAAATGCTGGTAATCAGAAGGAGCAGAAATATCAGATTCCTGATCAGAAGAATCAGAAAGAAAATCAGTTCTAGGTCTCTCAGAGGGGGACTGGCTTCCCCTAATTAAGGTAATAAGGTCTTCAGCCATTCTAAGCATTTGTTTTTGAGGCATATGGGCCTGAGCTTGCAGTTTGGTCATCAGTTTTCTAGGCGTAGTGCGAGTTTTTGGCCTGGATGAAAACGATGGAGTCTTTTTAATATGAATGTCTGTAGGCCTGAATACACCCTCAGAAGCCTGTGCCTGCATCCAAAGTAGAGACATCCGCAGGTTCCATAGTCGAAGAAGCATCACATGGCATACCAGACTCCGAATGGGTCTCAGTAGAGGCCTGCGAATCTGAAGTAGTGGGTATCAGGGGCTGCGAATGCTCCTGAGTGCCGACAGACTGGCGACTAGCTTAACGGAAGCTTTGTCGGCAGTTTTGGACCTGTGCAGTCTGTCTTTATCCTTACTTTTTTTTCCTGAAAATTGGTAGTTAGATGGCTTAACGAAGCTAATTCAGAGTACACAGATAGAGTACAAAAATAATTGGCTGCAAAAATAGCCCGACGACGAATAGTTCAGGGGTTGAACAAGGCACAAAACTGACATTGAGGGACGTCGTGGTCTGGGCCTAAACAGGGGATGCAGTACGAATGAAAATCTCTATGAGGTATTTGCTTACCACAGGTAAGACAATTGTTAACTTTTACTGACATTGGGGATCCTTTTTCTTGCTCTAACCAATGGGGTACTTATCTTTTTTGAAGACTACAGGTCTGAAACTCGAAAACGAAAATTTCAGGAGATGGACGACCAGCACTTGCGAACTGCTTCTGCTTCAGGCACTGCACAGCAAGAAAGACCGGAGTAATGGCGTCGGCTGCATGTTTTAAACCCCTGAAGACCTGACGTCATGGAAGAGGAGACCGCATCCGATGCAGAAATCTGAAGACTCTGGTATTCAGGCCGGCTGAGGGTTACTTGCAGGCAGATAATCCAAATGTAATGACTGCAACAGTGAAACAAGAAGCACATCAACATCAGTACATAGTGAACATGCATTGAGTTTCAGCTATACATGAAATGTTAAATACTTTGAAATACTAACATAAAAACGAATAACAGTTAGTTAGGTCCATTCTACAGTATAAGCCAGATTAGGATATGTCAGAATACATACAGAGTCTTGGGTACATTTCCTGGCTAGTTAACATGGTAGAGATCAGTATCAAATAGTAGGGTAGTTGAAGGTAGGTAAACAATGTTATTGGCAGGGTAAGTGAAGAGAAAGCAGGATCAGCCAGGGGATGAACAGAGACAGATGCATTGATCCATTAAGTGGGACTTAACAGCTTTTTTGAAAGCTATATGTGAGGATTCAATTTAAGGCTGATGAGAGAGCATTCCATGATTTAGCAACATGAGTAGAAAGCAAAGACTCCCCAGTTGAGTTATTTGATTTGGGGACCATACGTAGAAGCTTATCACTTGATAAGAGAGAACTTGAGGTGGTTTGAGCCATAATTATGTTTTTAGTGATGGTACCCCTTATGGTTGATTTAGTATTTTATGAGCAAATACAAGTTGGTTTTAGCGAAGGAGACAGTGAAATTCCAGCCAGTTGAGTTGTTTGAGAAAAAGACAGTGATGGTTACGATTGGCTGATGTAGTTGCAAATCTTGCAATTTTATTATTAGTTTTTGTTGAGTTCAGACTTGGAAAGGTTGGTTAGGATGGGGGATGCATACAATAGAGATGAAAGGATATGAGTGTGAAACAATGGTAGCTTTGGCAGTATGGGATAGGAAGGATTAATTCCTGTAAAGGCAGCCGAGTTTCTTTTGTGTATTTTTAATTACCTGATTTACATGCAGGTCAAATTTTAGGTAATCAATTTTCACTCTCAAAGAAAACAGAGACCTCTCAACCTGAAGAAAAGCAACAGAAAAGAAAACTGGGGGGGGGTATACTGCAACAGTGAAAAGTAGGACATATACCATTATGGTAAGTAACTACACAACTGTACTATGCCCTCATCACTGATGCAGTATTTATTACTCCTGGGAGAGCACAAAAGCAAGTGGACAGGATGGCAGGAGAAGAAAATCCCATGTAAGATGGCCCTGACAAAACTTCTGGCCCTAGAAATGGCATTTGACTTGTAATGCTTAACAGTATGCACAGGGGACCAAGTAGCAGCTTCTAAAATGAATCTATTGTCCAAACTCTTGAAAAAAGCACCAGAGGAGGCTGTAGCCCTGGTAGCATGAGCATGAACTCAAGAAAGCTTCTGGCCATGAAAAAATAGCAAAAAGGGTCTTAGAAATTCAGGAGAAGATGGTCTGCTTACACAGATCCAAACCCAAATTCTTAACAGGAAAGGAAACAAAAAGCGGTTTACATTTCCTGATATATTTAGTTTTGTAGTAGCACACTAAGTCTATGTAAATCCAACAAGTGAAGAATTCTCTCACTCTCTTTCTGTAGAGAATGGAAAAAACGAAGAGGAATTGTTTAAGGACAAATCATTAACCATCTTGGATGTAAAATAAAGAATGGTATGATGAGCCACCCTGTCCTTGTGGGAGAAAGAAACATGGTGGAACTGCCATGAGTACTTTAGGTTCAGAGATGCTCTTGGTAAGAGCTGGTAAAGGCTAACAGTATAGTTTTCCATGCACAGTCTTATAAGAGAGATGAACAACAGGTTTTCTTAGAGGCCTAACATGATGTATGCCCTTCAAAAATTATTTGACTTCAAAACTATAAGTCATTTGTGGATTCAGAGGCAGACAAGCAGAAATGGCAGGAAAACAAGCAACTAATGCAAATAAAAAAATACACTCAGAAAAAAGGTCCAGGTCATGGTTGACACACAAAATAGAAAATCTCTTCCCACTTAGCCACCTAGGATTTTCTATTTACAGAAAATTGGTGGCTAAAAGAAATCAAAACCATAACACCCAGAGTGTCAAATGAAGGGTGGACAACCGAGGATGAATTAAAGATCTTTGGTCTAGAGTCAGCAGATCCATCCCGTGAAGTAACTTATGAGTGGCCCTGGCCAGATGGAACAGAAGGGAGAACCAACACCTGGGCCAACATGGAGCCACCAACAAGCCTTTCAGTGTGTAACACATGATCTTGTGTAGGATTTTTGGAAAAAGAGCAAGGGGTGGGGACAAGCATACAAAAACATCCCCTTTCGGGGAAAAGACATGGTGTCTATTTTCCAAGTTAGAGGAACTGGTACTCTTGTACACAACCTGGGAAGATGTCTGTTGAGTTGGAAGGCAAAAAGGTTCTACTTGAGGAGCACCTCCCTGTGAAGCATCCATTCATGAAGATTTGCCCTGGACCTGCTCAGAGTGTCTGCCAGTAAAATGTGCTCTTAAGGGGTACATAAACCACTTGAAGGGTCAAGTGATGGCAGGTAGCAAAATCCCAAGCCTTAAATAGGAGCCTGGAAAGAGGATATGACTTTGTGCCTCCTTGCTTGTTCATATACCACAACTGCAGTACTACCTGTAAAGACCTTTAGAAGGTGGGAAGGATCCAACAGGAATGGAGAACAGTGAGCCAGATTCAGAGCAGTCATCTCCTGAACACTGACATGGTCTGCTAGATAATGGAGACCAAACCTCCTGTACACTGAAATTGTTGGTGGAAGCTCCCCACCCGTGATCCGAAGCATTCTTGTATAGCTCCACAGTGATAAGAGGAATCTGAAAAGGCAGGCTGGGGTTCAAAGAAATTGGATTAATTTACCAGCGGAACTCAAGCTTGAGGCAAATTAATAGAAGAATGGGAAGATCCAGAGGCTAGCATTGCTGAAGCCAAACGACTTTGTGGTACCACTGAAACTTCCTCATATGGAGTCTGTCAAAAGGCATCATAATAGTAGATGCAATAAACCACAGAGCATAAAGGAATAATTCCCTTGCAGAAGCACTGAAAGAGGAAAAAGGGACTGAAAATAAGGTGAAGGGCAGTAATTTGGAAGGAAGCAGCACAGCCATCACTGGCACGTTATGAATCCCGTGGCCTAGAAACACCTGATCTTGAGGAGTCATCACAGAACTTGAGGTTCAAGGTGAACCTTAAACTTTGCAGATGCATTGTGAATTTGATATCTCCATGATGGTGATGCTGGAAGGGACCTTGAATCAAGAAGTCTAAATAAGTGAAAATCTGAATTCCCTGAAGCCTGCAGAAAGCCAACAGGGCTAAACACTTGGTAAAAAATCCTCTGTGCAGCAGAATGACCAAAAGTCAAAGCAAAAAAACTGACAATGCAAGGGAAGACACAAATGTAATGAAGAGAGGAATGTGAAGGTAAGCATCTTTCAAATCCAGACATATCAGGAAAGTCTGGGGAAGCAGCACAGGGACGAGACTGAAGACAGCATCCTGAAGGATCCCTTCAGAAAGGTGTTGAGGAAAGAATGATCTAGAACAGGCCTCCAAGACTTCTCTTTCCTGGGAACTAGAAACATCCTGGATTAAAGGCCTATACCAATTTGAGAATAGGAATGGGACAAATAGCTCTCCATAAGCGATCCTGCGGAATTTGAGGGAAGATCTGCAAAGGGAGGGACGGACTTCCAAACCATATAATGGCCACTTTGGATAATGGAAAGCACACAAGAGTCTTCAGTTATCCATTGCAGAACAGGAAAGGACAGAGTTAACCTGAGGGAAAAAAATCTTAAGAGGTATTGGGGGCTGAACGTCAGATGGAAGCAAATTTGTCAGGGAAAGAAGGCGTTTGAGTCTTAGAACCAAGATTTATCAGGGAAAAAACATCTGGGAGTGTCTTTTACTCAGAGAAGGCTGTCTTGGTTGCCTCTGAATAAAGAAGACTTAGAAGGGTAATTCCTCTGGAACATATGGAGAGAAGACAGATTTGTTTCAGATCCTACATAACTTTCCCTTCATCTTGAAGTGTCTTAAGCAGCTTAAGCACAGTACAGCCAAAGAGATTTTGGTTAGAATCCAGGAGCTTTGATTCAATATCAGGGAGAGCCTGGAAGCACCCTGAAGCAGCTCCCCTACATGAAGCATTAGCAGCATCATAACTGCATTTTACAGAATGATGAGCCACATGAGAAGCAGTGCAAGAAGACTGACTCAATCAGGCAAATAAGTCAGAATACCTCCCAAGCTGAGACGGAAGAGACAGTACATACCTGATGAGTCAGGTAATTAACATCCTTGAAAACGAAAGTGGCAGAAGTACACTTTCTTCCCATACAGATCCATAGCACAATGTCCTTGTCTGAACGTAAAAGTTTAGAAGCAGCCAGCAATTTAGATACTTTGTCAGTAACTAAGGAAATCACAGCAAGGTCAGAAAAATGTTTGTACAGAAACTTTCTGGACTTCAGGGACTTTATAGAACTTGTCAGCCTTCCATAGAGCAGGAGGCTGGGAATCAGAGGCTTGAGAAGCCATAGTGTGCACCCAACAAAGCATCCAACAAAGGAGGACTGCAGAAGGATGGGGTGAATCAATCTGCAAGAGCTCATAGTACCCCTTTGGGAACAATCCCATTTAAAATGCTCCATCCCATATACCACAGTATGCCCAAAGGATAATTCTTCGAGAGGGGAATCTGGAGAAAGAATGGGGAATTGAACTGAGAAGAGTAAGTCAAAGACTTTTCTCCAGACACCAACTCTCTATGCTGTTTAGGAGTATGATCAGGGAACAGGTGGTGAAATAGACAACCCTTGAGGAGGCTTTAAAGAAATAAAGGCATTAAAAAAAATTCCATGGGAAATCTCATCTAATGCGAGGATCCTTTGTAACAGGAGCCACATACCTGACCTTTTTTTATGCGTACATCTGCTCTAACAAAACAAACCTAGGAGGCTCAGACTGCTATCTAGACTGAATAAGAGTACCAGAGACTTCATAACTACTACTTGGGGAATCCGTGTAGACCACTTCAATATGGTCAACCATGGTTACCCTTCCACGTCTGTAGCAGACGGCACAACCTCAGCGGATGGGCAAACAGGCAGCCCCATGCTGGCCCCCAACTGGGTCATGGCAGACTGAGTGGACACTTGGCACTGGACGGTCCTCACGTTCTTCACTTAACCTAAAAGAGGCATTCACAGAAGGCTGGACAACAGCAGACTCAACCCATGCCTTCTTAAACTTCTTTTCAAACGATGGTTAAATGTCTGGGTGGGCGGGCTCAAAAACCATGCCATGGTACTCTGGGCCAAACCTTCAAATATCGATTCTCCAAATAAATAGGAAGGGACAACAAATGACCCCGAAAAATCTTTAGAACAAACACCTGACAATCTTTACGGGGAATCTGCTTCCCACATTCACATTTTCACTTCCTGGATGACATGAAGAAAAAAAAAACACAGTGCCAAAAAAAGGAAATTAAAAAAAAAAATGAACATAAAGACTCCAATGGGGCACTTGAGCTCAGTAGCTGAACCAAGTTGGTGAATGAACTGTAAACTCAAAGTCAATGCATTCAGGACTGGAGACAAAGTTTAGGATTTGGTGCTTGTAGATCAAATATGTAGCTTATACCTTGGATATTGGACATATGGCACATAGAAGTAGATGAGGATTCGGTATTCTTGACAGACATTCAGCAATCCTCAGTAGGATATCCCATCTGTAAAGAATAGTGCAACAGTGATGAGGAAGGTTATTTTTGTCATAGGTTCCCAAAGTCTGCAACAATCATTTCTGCTTTCGTTTGCCTAACTCACTATGCTAAGTTTTTATGCAAAAAAAAAAAAAAAGCCATCTTTCTAAGTTAATGCACTTAACCAAGTAGAACAGACAGAACTGCTTAGCCTCATATGAAAGCTCTCAGCTGGAAGAACAAAATGCTTCTGACATTGTATGTGTAACTTGAATGGTTGCTGAGATGTTGTAAGTTATTTACAAAATATAAACTTAACAGTTACTAAGTTTACTGTAACATAAAATCCAATTTAAAAGCTAGAACCGTTTGCCATTTATACTTAAATAACCCCATGTAGTTCCAAAGATATGAACATGTTTGAAATGCGAGAATATAATGCTATCAAAAAGCTTAGACTCCACCCACAGGAAGTTTCAGTGCAAACTTTCAGAGCTCCAGTTGAGGGAATGAGTGCAATTACTATCTCCCTGAAAGACACATCCACTGCGGAGTTAAGAGGATGAAGATTTGTCACCTTCAATGTCACATCCAAGCAAATCTGCACAGCATAAAGTGAACTATTTTCTCTGGCCATGTCAGAGTCAGGTAAGCTGCAAGAATGACACTCATTCTTACAAATAAGACTACCACAGTAGTAAAAGGGAGGATTTCTCTTGCCTTTTCCTTCACATATTCTTCAACTGTATGTAGTCCAAAACTAAGGGTAGTAAAGTTTTTCATCAGCAAGCTGATGCAACATGATGTAGGAAGAGTTGGTGAGTTTAGGAAGCTCAACCTATTTAGACTTTGTCTATAAGAACGCAGTTTGTTCCCTAGGACCTGTAGTTCACATACAAAAACAACTGAACAGTCAAACGGGAGAAGGCAGGCCTTCCTTCCCTGACAGGTTCACTGGACAGTTGCAGGCTACATGCCAACCAGTATCTAGCTATCATATAACTTTACATTTCTGAGAAGACTATCAATATAGCAAACAGTATTCTGCTGCTAGCTTCTAAGGTTAAATTAGCAGATAAGGATGTATCCATTGGAGAAATCCTCCGTGCCTCTGCAAAACGAACACTCCCTGGCCCTCACAGGACTGACAGGGTAGATAAAGGCCTCATGGCTCAACTTGCAGATGTTTCCAACACTAATTTCTTATCCAACTTCTTAGGATGATTAGACTCCTAAGACACTTTCACTTGAGGTGCTACTCTTTCAGTTTCAGGGGCTACCTCATGTCCCAAAATTGGAAGTTATGTACCTACCATAACGTTCCATGTTAGTTGTCTTCTCTCGCCTTCTTCCTTGCTGGATGGGTTCGGAGCCGATCCTCGGCTCCGACTCGGCACTTGCTAAGCTCGAGAGTCACTTTTACCAGCTCGAGGCAGCCCCATATCCCATGATGCAAGGCGGTAAATACCCAGATCTCGTTTGGTACCTAGAGGGAAAACTACCTAGCATAAAAACTTTCCACTAAGGAAAGAAGAGCAATTAGCCTAAAAGGGCTGTAAGGGGAAACCAGATAATTAAAAACTACAACTAACTGGTGCCCAAGGAACAAAATCTTCCAGAGACAAGGGAGATCAAGGTCTGTCCAGGCAAGGGGGACAGGAGGGAGGGTCGCAAGAAAGAAGGCGAGAGAAGACAACTAACATGGAACGTTATGGTAGGTAAATAACTTCTAAATGTTAAGTTGTCAATCTCGCCTTCATTCTTGCTGGATGGGACCGCGTCCCTAGCACCTCTATCCTGGGTGGCTCAATGGAACAGACACTTGAGAACCGTGGAACCAAAACTGGCTCTATCCCTGGAGGCCAAATCCAATTTGTAATGAGAAACAAAGGTATGAGGAGTGGCCCAAGTGGCTGCTGCACAAGTAGTATCTAAGGGTAACCTAGCCTGAAAAGCTGTAGAAGTGGCTAGGCCTCTAGTGGAATGTGCCTTTGGTTTTGAGCACAGTTGTTTGCCCCTAAGTTGATAAATGTCAGAAATGGTGGAAGATAGCCATCTAGATAAGGTCACTTTGGAAACAGGGAGGCCTTTCATATTTTCAGCGTAAGAAAGAAAAAGCTGATCAGACTTCCTGAATTCCTTTGTTCTGTCCAAATAATATCCGAGTTGGCGGTGAACATCCGGATAATGCAATTTTTGTTCCGATCTGTTGGAATAATTAGGAAAAAATACAGGGAGATCAATGGATTGGTTCAAATTTGTTTTTGAAGCAACTTTGGGCAAAAAGGATGGATTAGTTCTCAAGGATACTATGTCCTTGTGGAAGACCAAATATGGGGGACGAACAGAGAGGGCATGAAGTTCTGACACTCTCCTAGCCGAGGTAATAGCGACAAGGAAGAGTGTCTTCCACGAAAAAAAACTTTAGTGAACATGAAGCAGCTGGCTCGAAAGGAGGAAGAATTAAGGATGTCAGCACTAGATTTAGGTCCCATTGTGGAGGAGGGCTCCTGACAGGAGGCTTCAGGAGAAAAATTCCTTTCAAAAAAGCTCTACAAAGCTTGTGGGACAATGTTGTGATCTGCAAACCCGACATGAAAGTTTGAGATTGCAGCCAACTGAACTTTGACCGTGGAAGATGAAGAACCCGAGTGAAAGATTTCCGCTAGAAAATCCAAAACTGCATGAACAGGGGCAGTAAAGGGATCTATGTTCCTCGATTTCGCCCAAAGGGAGAAATGTTTCCACTTGCTAGAGTAAATCCTTCTAGTAGAGGATTTAAGGGAAGCTACTATGATATCTCTAACAGGGTTAGAGATCATAGGAAGCCTGGCTAAGAAAGGAAGTGGAGCAACCAAGCTGTGAGGTTGAGAAAAGGAATGGACCGATGCAGCTGACCCGATTGGTGGATCAGAAGATCTGGCACTGGGTCCAGATGCCACGGCTGCACCAAAAGATGACGATGAAGGAACGGAAACCAAATTTGTCGAGGCCAATACGGGGCAATGAGAATCATTTTGGCTCTCAAAACGGTAGCTTTCTGGAGTACCTGTGGTATCAATGGAAAGGGAGGAAAGGCATAAAGAAGTCCCTGGGGCCAATCTTGGGTAAGAGCGTCTCTGGGGGGATGGCCCGGAAGTGGGAAGAGAGAGAAGAAGACTGGGCATTTGCTGTTTTGGGGAGTAGCAAAAAGATCGCAACATGGGCGGCCCCACTTCTGAAAAATCTCCTCCACTATAGATTGCTTGAGAGACCACTCGTGAGGCATGACTATAGCTCTGCTCAATCTGTCCGCTAAAATGTTGGTTTTCCCAGGGATATACGTAGCTACCAGAAACCAATGAGAGGAGATTGCCCATTGCCAAAGTCTGAGAGCCTCTCGACACAAGTGGTAGGACTTGGTTCCGCCCTGCTTGTTGATGTACCATACGACGGACATGTTGTCCGTGTGAACTGCAATCGTTCCTAAGGGAAGAAAGTCGTTGAGGGCTTGCAACGTTAAAAGCACTGCTCTCATCTCTAGGACATTTGTGTGCAAGTGGTATTCGAACGGTTGCCACGTCCCATGAACCATCCTGCCCTGATAATGACCCCCCCACCCGATCAGGGAGGCGTCCGTAGTGACGGTGGCTACCGGGGCCGGGGAAACAAAGGGTCTGCCCTGATGGACTTGGGGAGAAGAAATCCACCAGGATAGATGGTTTTTGCAAGTTTGTGTCACCAGGATCTGGTGACACATGGGAAGCTGTTGGAAGGACCATTGGGTGAACAACATCCATTGAAGGAGATGCATGTAAAAACGGGCCAAAGGAAGAAGAGTAATGGCAGCTGCCATGAGGCCCAATACTTTCAGGACCAGTCTGGCTTGCACCTTTTTGCTGGCAAGGATGATCCGCACATGGTTTTGGATATCTATGATTCTCTGGCTTGTGAGGTTTGCGGACATCCGAACAGTGTCTAAATTTGCGCCTATAAAAGTAATAGATTGGCAGGGCAATAAGGAGGATTTTTTGTAGTTGACCGAAATTCCTGAGTGCAGACATTTAGGGTGTAATCTCTGGCTTGGAGAAGTTGATGCCTGGTGGTGGCTGAGAGGAGCCAGTCGTCGAGATACGGAAACACCTGGAATCCTTGACGTCTCAGGTGAGCCGTGACCACTGCCATGCATTTGGTGAACACTCTGGGGGCTGTAGTGAGACCAAAGGGCAGGGCTCTGAATTGAAAATGACTGGACCCCAGCCGAAAGCGGAGAAACCTTCTGGAGCGTCTGTGGATTTTTATGTGATAGCAAACTAACAATCTGTGAGAAATATATGGAATGGGGTGAGTAAATTCTGAATAACAAATTACTTACCAAGAGCTGGCAAAAGGAGGACCTCATCAGCGAAGCGGCAAACGAGATCTGGGTATTTACCGCCTTGCATCATGGGATATGGGGCTGCCTCGAGCTGGTAAAAGTGACTCTCGAGCTTAGCAAGTGCCGAGTCGGAGCCGAGGATCGGCTCCGAACCCATCTAGCAAGAATGAAGGCGAGATTGACAACTTAACATTAGTTATTTTTTATGTGATGGTGCAAGGAGAAAGTCAACTGAAAGAGGAAAAATCTTTCAGTGGAATCTTCTGGTCACTATCAGCTGGAGATGCCAAGGCTATCAACACTGAAAGCTCTCTAAATCACAGATCTGATCAGGCAAACAATATGAAAAGAAGAAATGGAAAAGAAACATTCTGGTTACTATCTGTTGCAATGATTCTTATGACGTGGGAGCATAATGGTTAAGGTCTTACCCTCAACGATACAAGGGTAAGATTCTGATTTCTGTTTTTTGGCTAGGCTTGCAATACTCTGCTTACGGACAGCTTCATACTTACCTAAGAACATCACAAAGTCTTTCACTGTAATGTCTGAAGACAGGTCAGTCACATTTATTAACTGGGGAGGCAGTGCATTGTACAACCCTTTCAAACAGTTCAGCCAAAACTCATGCTTTTCTAGACGCTCATTACGCTCATTACACTCTAATCCTGAATTTCTGTTTTACTCTCTATTATATCCTATTATTGTCCCACTATACTAGGACTGTGTTCAACCTTTTTGTATTATTTCTGTTTTTATCAGGTCTAAGTGATGCTATGTGGGCGGCCACAGTGGTGCAGCGGTTAGCATTGTCGCCTCACACCTTCTGCGCAGAGTATGCATGTCCTCCCTGTGGTCGCGTGGGTTTTCTCCGGGTTCTCTGGTTTCCTCCCCCATCCTAACAGCATGCTGTAGGTGGATTGGACACTAAATTGGCCCTAGGCATGAGTGTGTGCATGTGCGTGCCTTCCGTGGAAGGTTGGGCTGGCAACTCAACAGTAAAAACTCTACTGCCAATCATGAGCAGACAGGTGATCCACTGTGGCGACCCCTAACCGGGAAAAGCCGAAAGAAGATGTGATGCTATATAATTTCTATAAAAATGTTTTGCATTATTTCTATTTTTATCAGGTCTATGTCATGCTATGTTGATTAAAATTTTTGAAATTTGTAAATATTTTTCTTTCTTGCAACATTATTTAACTCTTTTCTTACACTGGATCTTTTCTCCCCTGTTTTCCACTGAAAATGGCTTATCCTGGGCCAAGTGGACTTTCCCAGTAAACAGCTGCTAATAAACAAGTCCCCCCCCCCGACCTTCACTGAAAATGGGCCTGTTTGCCAAGATGGATTTTCCTGATAAATAGAAAAAAAAAATAAAATCAGAATACAGAGTACAGTGAATGAGCCTAGTGACCGTGCTAAACATTTTTTCCAACAAAAACAAGACCAAGGAAATCTACTATTGACAGGTTAGCATGTGTTAATAATGAAACTTACTTGAGACACAGTGGGATGGTCTGTGAATGGACAAGTCTGAAACAAATATAAAGTTATACATTTTAGATACAATCTAATTTCTCCACAGTAAGCAGCTAAAACAATAAATAGCAGGGAAAATGGAGTCCAACTAAAATCAATTAAAAGGAGGCAAATATGCCAGAAAAGGAATGCTATGTAAGTTCTGCTCTACATGATGGGTTTACCTGAATAAATGACAATGGACTGATTAAACTGACAGGGAGTTTAATTTACCATGCATTACCTCAAAAAGAACTGTACAGGGTAAATTGCAGGGAGATGCTAAACTAGATTATGTGACAGTTGGAATGTTTGCACACTCCTAATTTCATGATCTATTTTTTTGGTTATTTTAACTGTGTAGCTAATAAATCAATGTTTACTGAAAGGCATTTGTATTCTCATACTACATACCCAAATGCATTTCATAACATATGACTTAACACCTTAATGGCAATGCTAGTTTCTCCAATTAGACTCCTTATCAAAAATACTAAATGAGCCTGCAAACAAATGAAACACTACTAGTGATATTCAGATAAACTAATGCAAGTCTCGTCAGTAGACCACACAAAGTAATACTGTAGGAAGAGACCATTGCATCACTAAGAAATCAATTACTGCTCAGCCCACCAGGGCACATGTAGAAATGTTACGCTATCGTGATGTCAGTGCTATATTAAAGGCAATACAAACAGATTACTCTTGGAGGAGCATAAAAATAAAAACATTACTTATGGAGGGCCACAACAATAAAAGATTCTTCTTCTTGCAGTTAAAAGACCACTACGGGCAAATGATGAAGAAAACATTTTTTTATCTTGCCATTAATTTACTACACCTCCCAAAGCTCCCTTCAGCAAAATAAGTACTCATTCCTAATTTTATTTTGTTTTTACTCTTGTCTGCCCTCATGGGGGCAGACATGGTGATTCCTTTGGAAAGCTAAATCTGTCCTATAATGCAGACTGTGAGGACAAATATCCCTACCATTTGTTGTCAGACTAGACTTCCATTCACTTACAATGGAACTCCTGAAAAAAACTGCCAAGTTTGAGAGTCTGCAGCTCATGTGTCATTGACTGGTATGCGCAGAGTTTTACAAATGTTGTTCCTACTGATGTACTACACATTCACTGAAAGAAACTTGCAAAAGTGTCAACAAATTACTGAGATAAAAAAGACTTGTCACAAGGAGCAGTTTTGCAAGTTTCAGTTCCTGGCCAGGTTACTCCTCCCATCTCCCCTCCTTCAGTGGGCTACAGTAGCACATTTCCAGCTTTGCTACATTCAACTATTTAGTCAGCTTTGCATGACAACAGAAATAAAAAAAATAGCCTGGTGTGCCACTAAAACTGTTCCCTTGTATGTCTCTTCACTTCTGAATAGCAATTCCCAAGAATAAAAAAAAAAAGCAAACACATCAGTCCAGAGTTTAGGCTAGTCTATCCATTTTTTAAAATGTGCACAGTAAAATATTCAACTTGTAATGCATTTTGGCTGCTGACATGGTTATCTTTACATAGTTATTCTTTTATAGTATAACCTGAACTTATGGTATTTAATTATAAATTTTACAACAGTTCTCAGTTTCTTAATGACCTCCCAAGCCTCTGATGTGGCCTAATACTTTCTTACTATAGCTTTATGTAGTTTGTCTTAGTTGTATACTTGTAGTGTGTTTCTCATCCTCTCAGTAACAGACTCCTGGAGAAGCATATACTTGTATTGAATGAGTACCAGCAGCTGTAGCAGTGATACCACACTCCAAAACAATGCACTCAAACATAGTACTGACAAACACAAGGGAATGTATATGTCTGAATCAAGCAGTGATGAAATTGCTAGGGACTTCAATGAGCAAAATTTTACTCTTAATTTCTCCATTTCATAATGCATAACATTCGCACCACACTTACAAAGGCACATCTCCACCTTCCACAAACACAGCAACCCACACAACTGCTACGGTTTCTCCCTTCAGTTATTGCAAGCCAAGAACAACAGTATTTAATAAGGATACCTACCAGACAAGTCTGCATAACGCACTTGGTCTACCTGCATCATTGCAGCTTGGGCCAGCCCCCACCCCCCAGCAACTGCAACACTACCAGATAAAACCCACTGCTATGGTCCAGTTTTTCCCCTACAGTTACTGCAAGCCAAGAATAACACTTTTTAATAAGGATACCTACCAGACAAGTCTGCACAGCACACGGTCTACCTGCATCATCGCAGCTCGGTCCCCCCTCAGCAACTGCAACATTGCCAGATAAAACCACTGCTATGGTCCGGTTTCTCCCTACAGTTATTGCAAGCCAAGAATAACACTTTTTAATAAAGATACCTACCAGACAAGTCTGCATAGGTGGCTGGATAATTACAGTTCTTGTTATTAGCAGATGTGGTCCTTAACAGTTATGTTTTAAACATTGTGACTGGTTATTTACATTTCCTTTTACAGCACATTTGTTACTTTTACTAGTTATTTTTTAAACATGGTTTTGGCCGGCATGCACACCTGCAAGGCCCCCCCCCAGGCAATTATAGCTTTGTCTATTGCCACTGGGTGTCGTAACTTAATATACTTGCTGTATCTTGTCCCAAATAGATCTGCCTCCACACTGAATACTTGCAAAGTAAGGCAAGTACCATTTACTCTGTGTATTTTGTCCCCCAGATAGATTTACCTTCCTTTGTATTACTTGCACACCAAGGCCTTAAAGTAGTTTCTGCAACTAACTGCTTACACTCCTAATTTCCTGCTTCAACCTCTTCCTTGCTTACACTTACATTACAGCTCCAAGGCTTCCACTTCTTATGCGGATTACTTTCCTTTGCAGTCTTCTGTGAGGGGGCGGGCCAGATCTCTACCGGCTTTTTCTGGTTATATCTTCCCCCATTTTGTATCTCCCTCCTCTAACTCCCTCCTCCCCCATGCACATTAACTAGTCTACATTAGTGGGTCTCCTTGAGCGGCGCCCTTTTGAAAGTTATCTTTTGGCCTGCTTGTGGTGAGGAAGCTTCCCCAGACCTTTTTCAGTGTGACTGCGTCAATATAAGTAAATTTAACTAGTACAATACAGACAAACAGACACATTTGGTGTAAACAGAAACAAGTGGAATGATACATTTGGTGTACAAAGAAAAGAAACAAGTAAGCCCATTGATATAATTGGAGTTAGTGTTAGCCCCGCTGTGCTCGGGCTCACTCCGCTCCCCTCCCTGCTTCCTATTCCTACCCGGCCCCACTAGTGCTACATTTTAACTGAACTTAGCCACGCCAATCATGCTAACCACCAATCACTGAATCTGCCCCACCCCTGTACCCATTTCCTTCTCTTCCACTATTCCACATCCTGTAAAGCACAGTCTTCCATCTAACTACCTTACAATCACAAACAACACCTCTCATCATCCACCACACCCACCCCATCCCAAGCAGATCTCTCACTCATGACCAAACCATGCCCAAACTACCCAAACCCACATACATACACCTCTTACTATTGCTCCTAGGTGTACCCACACTCCCACTGCTAACTTCTATCACCAACCAACAAAAACAACTTAATTTTATCCATATACCAAGAAAAACTACTTCCACTGACATAACTACAACATACCATTTTACTCAACTAGTCCCACATCACTACCAAACCTTCTTTATTCACCACTATGCACACAGATCACAGCCATCACACTACCAGTCTCAAACAACTATAAAGAACTTTAAGACCCTAAACAAACTACTCAAACTCTATTTTTACATCAGAACCTAACTCATTAGCTGCGGTGATATACACCCAAACCCAGGCCCAAAAAATCTAGGAGCCCCAACCCGAATGATACCCTACTCCACCGAGACAAATCCACGCTTCTCATTTTAAATTTAAATGTTAAGTATACTAAAAGTCCATGAACGTCATGCATTACTCTCCTTTTATTAACCTGAGACAGTCATACTAACAGAGACTTGGCGTAAACCAGTCAACCACAGCAATGAAATCAGTCCACCAGGTTACAATATAATTCGTAGCGATAGAATAGGTAAAAAAAAAAAAGGTGGGGTGTTGCTGTAGTGTATAAATCTCACATCATCCTTGAGAAAGTAGACATAACAACCCTAGACCTCATAAAGTTGAACTCACTCTAACGAAACTAAAACTTAATGATAATAAACGCATCAACATCATAGGGTGCTACATCCCTCCAGGCAGCAATATCCCCATTACAGAAAAACTCCTAGAATGGATATCTAACTCCATCCCCCAGGAAAGCATAGTATTAGGAGACCTTAATATTGACTGGCAAAACTGTTCCATTCATAAGCCACTCTCCCATATTAACCTACATGGCCTAACCCAACTCATCACTTCCCCCCACAAGAACAGACAAGAGAACCAAACATCAATCCACTCTAGATTGGATACTCTTATCCCACCCATCACTGATATCCCTTAGCAGGGTGTCTACCAGACACCTATTAGTTACCAAGCCACATTCTTACTCGGATCAAAATCATCACAACTGACCCAAATATCTACATGCCTAATTAGAAACAAAAAACACTAACTGCTTCAACTTTATAAACGACCTAAAAATGTGCAACTGGACCCCCCTTAAAAACCTACCTCTTGATGAAGCTGTACTATATTTCAATACTACCTTCTTAAACACCCTTGATCATTATGCCCCCTCCAGAACAACAATTAAAACTAAACATGCCCCCTGGTTAGCCCCAGACACAAAATCCCTCCTCAAAAAAAAAACTTCCTAAACAGTAAACCCCAATTGAACAAACAAATATATGTTGAACTACATAAAGCCAAAAAACTCACCAAAACAGACAAAACACCTTGCTATCAAAAGTTACAGGATAAGCACAGGAACAACCCACAAAAACTCTGGGCAGCAATTAACTCTATTCTACAACCAGGTAAAACAACTACCCCAACCTCAAAAATAAATAAAAAAAAGAAGACATCCCCACACAATTTAATAAATACTTTACAGAAACCATCTGGACCCTTACAAACAACCAACCCTATGACAACATCCCCATCCCTGCAAATCCACCCCACACCCCCAACTAACAATTGCCTCAAGTTCAGCTTCCACCCAGAGCCAACCAAATCCATTGAAAAACTACTCCGCAAGCTCAAACCAACATCTCTAGCTGCAAGTAAATTTCTCGCTGAATACCTCCACCTGGCTGCAGAAGCTATATCATGTCCTGTCTTCATCCTAATTAACAGGTCCATATCCGAGTGCATAGTACCCAAGCTATGGAAAATATCACATATCATCCCTCTACATAAAGGGGGAACCTCTCTGGAACTCAGTAACTACCGCCCTATAGCCATACTACACCCTTTATCTAAAATTTTAGAGAGGGTAATACACAAGCAACTAATGAAATATCTCCTAGAAAATAATCTAAATGCAACACAACATGGCTTTAGACCCTTCCATAGCACCTCCACCGCACTAAGAGAATTCACCAACATTGTCAATACTCACAGAAACAATGGACTCCTTGTATCTGCCACCTTCCTTGACTTGTCCAAAGCATTCAATATAGTTAACCACAATAAACTCCTTTCACTAGCAACTCTAAACCTTACCACCCCTGCCATCTCTTGGTTCAAGAACTACCTAGAGGGAAGGAAACAAGCTGTTATGTGGAAAAACCAACTCTCCCCCTCCCTACCGGTCTCCCTAGGAGTAACCCCAAGGCTCCATTTTGGGGCCACTTCTTTTTACCCTCTTCACCAATCAGCTCCCAAACAGTATTCCTAAAGCCTCAATAGTGCAATATGCAGATGATACCACCATAATATGGGCAGCCAAATCAATGGACATCCTTCACTCCTTAACTCAAGAATGCTTTTCCCTAGCAGAAACTTGGATTTCAAACCAAAGGCTCATTCTGAACCCAAGTAAAACAAAGCTAGTACTCTTTAGCTCCCACAGAGCCACACCTCCCACTGCTTCTTTCTTCATCTCCTCCTTAAACAAGACCGCAATCACCCCCACAAATCATACCAAACTATTAGGGGTTGAAATAGATAATCTTAGATTTTACCTACATATTTCTATAACCATAAAAAAGTACATAAAAAATTTGGCCTACTGTATCGCAATAAAAAATTCCTCACTGACCACTCCAAAACTACAATAGCGAGGACTCGCCTACTATCCACCCTACTTTATGCCTCCCCTGTGCTTACAAATCTCCACAAATCTGACCTAAACAAACCTGATAGTTGTTATAAGATAGCCAAATTCACTACAACCTCTCCCATCAGAACACATCGCTGTGAATGCCTAAAAAAAACTCAGTTGGCTAGAACAACCACTACTACTTCAACTCAATCAACTATCACTAGCCCACAAAGTAATACATAATTCAGAAAACACCCCAGCCCTACAAAATCTTTTGCAACCTTATACATCATCATGCCCTTGAGGTCTAGCACACAAAAAGTACAGTTTTGTACCTACCATAAATGTAGATGTTAGAGTGCTCATACAGCTGCAGTCATTACAGACGGGTTATCCTGCAGTCAGGCAGGTCCTCGGTCGTCCGAATTCCAAAGCCTAGGTCCGGCGTCGGTTGTCATCGCTTCTTCCCTGACGTCAGTGCGGCAGGGGTATAAGAGAGGCAGCCGACGCCATTTTCTTCAGTTTTTCTTGCCCCAGATGTCAGGTGCCCCCAAAAGGAAGGCAAAACATAATATTATGCAAACATGCAATGTAGATAAATCAAAAAACAGTAGTTGCAAGCAAATACACCATAAAAGAATACCCCAAATAGGTTGTATGATAAAGGTGTTTGTCATAAGGCCTGTCCTAAGAGGGGACGGAGGGAGGGTAACCTGGACTGAAGCTGTATGAGCACTAACATCTACATTTATGGTAGGTACAAAACTGTACTATGTTCATCGTGCATACAGCTGCAGTCATTACAGATGGGTAGAATCCCAAAGCTAAGTAAGGGTGGTAGGCACCAAGTGGAACTAGGAGGGGCGAGGATGCCCTGCAGGACTGCTGTGGCAAAGCCCGCTCTAGATTTTGAGTATAGTGGAAGGTGGTAGCGCTTGGAGAAAGTGTGCACTGAACTCCAAGTAGCTGCTTCCAAAATGTCCTTGGTAGGGACCCCCCTGAGGAAAGCTGCAGAGGTAGCTGTGGCCCTGGTGGAGTGGGATCTGATGTATACAGGCACAGATTTTCCATGAAATGAATAACAAAAGTGTATGCAGTGGGCTATCCATTTTGAAACTGTCTGTTTGGAAATAGCCTTTCCTTCAGCACCTGTAGCATAGGACACAGAGCTGCTCAGATTTCCTGAATGGCTTTGTTCTGTTCAAGTAATAACGAAGTTGTCTGTGAATGTCCAAGGAATGTAGTAGTCTCTCCCCTTTGTTCTGTGGATTTGGATAAAAGGTAGGTAAGTGAATAGTCTGATTCAATGCTACACTGGATGCTACCTTTGGCATGAAGGTAGGGTTGGTTCGTAAGGAAACTCTGTCGATGGAAAATGATGAATGGTTGCACAGCCATGAGGGCCTGTAGGTCCGAAACCCTGCTAGCTGAGGTGATAGCCAGAAGGAAGGCTGTTTTCCATGACAAGTATTGTAGCTCTGTTGAAGAAGCCGGCTCAAAGGGAAGCAGGGTCAGCTTTTCCAATACGAAGTTGAGGTCCCAAGCTGGGACTGGTGGTTTCCTTGGGGGTTTTATAATTTTTGCCCCTCTGAGGAACTGCCTTAATAGAGGATGTGAGAATAAAGGAGGATCTGTGTTGTATTGTGCAGAAATGGCTGAAGCGTGGATCTTGATGGAGGAGAAGGAAAGGCCACTGTTTAACATCTCAGCTAGGTACTGTAAAATTTGAGGTATATTTATTACCCAAGGATACTGGCCCTTTGATTCCAGGAACAAAATCGTTTCCATTGGGCGGAGTAGGCTTTTCTAGTTGAGGGTCTTCTGGCCTCCAAGATGACATCCTGCACCTCCTTGGAGAGGAGAGTCTGTTGGGAAATTAAGGTATTCTCCATGCAGCTAGATTTAGGGTTTTGAGCTGGCTGTGAAGGGTTTTGTAGTTGTGCTGGGACAACAGAAGAGGGGACTAGAGGTAGGATCCATGGTGGGGAGTGTGTCAGGCTCTTTAGGAGAGGATAACAGTGTTGTCGTGGCCAGTCTGGAGCAATGAGAATCATTTGTGGCCTCTCAGAACTTTGGTCAGTAGAGGAAGAGGCGGGAAGGCATAGACTGTCAATGTTGTCCAATTGAAAGAGTGTGTGTCCACTTTCCAGGCCTGTGGATGATAGGTCCTTGAACAAAATTTTTTCAACTGGTAATTTCTGTGGGTAGCAAATAGATCTATGTCCAGCTGTCCCCATGCCTGAGTTATCTTTGAGAAAACGTGAGGATGCAACTTCCATTCGTGTGGGTCTGTCATATTTCTGCTCAAGTTGTCCGCCAGTGTGTTTTCCTTCCCTGACAGGAATTGTGCCTGTAGTTGAATTTGCAATTCCAGTGCTGTGTTTCATAGGGTCATGGCTTGCCTGCACAGGGGGTATGAATGAGTTCCCCCCTGTTTATGTACCACATGAGTGTGGTGTTGTCTGTCCTTATCGATAGCTGGCCTGGATGCAGTAGGTCTTTGAAGCAGAGAGCATTTTGCACGGCTAGCATCTCTTTTTGGTTGATGTGTAGGTGCTTCACTTTTTGGGATCATTTTCCCTGAATGCACTGATCTGCCATGTGTGCTCCCCAGGCGTAGTCTGAGGCATCCGTTGTGATGATTTGAGTTGCTTGAGGTACACAGAATGGGAGACCTGTGTTTCTTTGGCATGCTTGAGCCCACCACAAAAATTCCTTTTGAAGGCATGGAATGAGTGGTATAATTGTTTCCAAGCTGTGGCTGTGTTGAGACCATAAGTTTTTTTTAGGTACCATTGTAGTTTCCTCATATGCAGCTTTGCACATGGTATTAGTAGGATGCAAGATGCCATGAATCCCAGAGCCTGCAGGACTTTCCTTGCAGTTAGTCTGGTGAAAATTGCCATTTTGTTGAAGTATTGAAACAGTTGCCCTTGTTTGTCTGGCGTGAGGTAGGCCATCTGGGTGGTTGTATTTAAGCTGGCACCCAGGAAAATTTTCTGTTGAGAAGGTATTAGTTTTGATTTATTTTTGTTCACTGTGTATCCCAGGTAGTTTAACAGTTTTATTACAAACGCCAGATGCTGCAATAGAATGTCCTTGCTGTCCGCTTGGATCAGGCAGTCGTCCAGATATGGGTAGATCTGTATTCCTTGTCTGCAGAAGGCAATTACTGATGCCAGGCATTTCGTAAACACTCTGGGCGCAGTAGATATGCCAAAGGGCAAAGCAAAGAATTGGTAATGGGTTGAACCTGCAAGAAATCTGAGGTATCTTCTGCAATCTTGTCTGATAGGGACATGCAGGTATGCCTCCTTGAGGTCCAATGTTACCAGCCAAGACTCCTTTCCCAGCATGGGAAGAAGCTGCTGTAATGTGAGCATCTTGAATTTTGGCACCTGTAGATATGTGTTTAGGATGGATAGGTCTAAGATGGGTCTCCAATCTTTGTCTTTCCTTGGTACCAGGAATAGTCTGGAATAAAAACCTTGACCTTGTTCTTTTGCAGGTACCTCTTGAATCGCTTTCGTATCCATGAGAGCGGAAATTTGTCTTTGTGCCTCTGCCCTTTGACTTTGTGGCAGGTCTGGCATGCCTCTCATTTTTGGAAGGGTGTGAAAGTGGAACCTGTAGCCTCTGTCTATAATGTCCAGAATCCATTTGTCTTTTGTAACAATATGCCAGCTTTTTGAAAATAATGCCAGTTTTTCGCCCAAAGGTGCTGCCATTAAAGCTTTGTTTGGCAGGCATAGGGGGAAGTCATTGTGTCTGTTTTCTAAATGACTGTGATCTATCTTCTCCACCTTTTGGGGTTGGTGCTTGCCACTGTCTTGCTCATTAAGATCCCTGAGGTTGTCTTCTACCCCTTGGGCGTCTGTATCTGCTCCTTTGAGGTCTGTCCGTGGCTGGAAAGGACCAATTTTTTGAAGGCCAGTTTCTGCTGAAGCGTGGAGGTTGTACCTGCAAGAAATCTTTCACTGTTTGCATAGATTTCGCTTTTTCCTCCATTTTCTTTAGTACCTCCTCAGCTTTAACACCAAACAATACATCTTTTTGAAGTGGTGCATCTAATAACTTTGCTTTGACATGATCTGGTAAGGTTTGCTCTTTGAGCAAAGCATGTCTACGTATAACAGACCCCGTGACAGCAGCTCTACATGAGGCCTCTAAAGCATCAAAACCACACTGCAAGGTATGTTTACCCACTTGCTCTGCTCCATGCAACAAATCCTGCAACTCTTTCAAATCTGGTTGTTCTGTTAGTGTCATTTTGCTTTTCAACTGAGATAACAAAAACTGTTGGTACTTTAACATATGAAATTGACAGTTTAATGCCCTCATGGTTAAAGTGGCAGATGTATACACCTTTTCCCCCCACCTTTCTAATGCTCTGGAATCTCTCTCTGAAGGTAAAGGGTTTTTAGCAGTAGAGGCCTTTATTCCCTTGGGACCCTGTGAAATAGTTTCTGGGTCAGCAGTATGGCTTTTATAATGGAACTGGTGAGAATCAGGAACCCAGTAATACCTGTCTGGTTTAACAGGGGCTGGAGGTAAAGAATCTGGATTAAGGCTGGCTTCTGCGTACACATCATCCAAAATATCTAAAACAGGAGGGATAGCCAGGGGCCTATGTTGGGGGAGCAGTAGAAATTCCCTGAGCCTTTTCTTGGAATCTGAGTAATCTTGGCTTTCCCAATGGAAGTGTTCCCTCAATGTATGCAGGGCTTCCCCAAAAGAGTAGTCCTCAGGGGGGGGAGACTGAGGGAATAGACTCCTCAGCATCAGAGTCTTCGAAAGGGGAATAGGCATAATCCTGGTCCTCAGAATGGAGAATGGTCTGAGGTAATAGAAGCCTGGTCTGAGAAAGGTTAGTCTTCCTCCAATCTGGGTCTTTTGTCAGAGGGGGGTTGAAAACCCCTGATGAGAGTTATCAAATCCTCAGCCATTTTAAGCATCTGCTTTTTAGGCATGAGGCCTTGAGAGGAGGTCTGAGGACCCTGTTTTTTAGTTTTCATGGCAGTTTTAGATTTAGTGAAGGATTTAATAGAGAAGGTGGAAGGCCTGAAGACGCCTTTAGAAATGGCAGGCCTGACTAAATTTTCAGTTTCCCCGCCAAGTGTGGCGTCGGTATCTGCAGTGGGAATGGATACCGAGGAGCCTGCGACCTCAGGTACTGAAGTCACCGGTAAAATAGTTTCATCGGTAGTCAGGGGCTGCGTAGGCGCCTCGCTGAGAACGGAGAACCGGTAGTCGGCCTAAGCGTGGTCTCAGTACTCAGTGCAGACCTCGGATGTCGGTCCTTGTCTTTGCGTCGTTTGCTTAAAACTGGTGTCGGTGTATCCGACGACATATAATTAATTTTTTTGCCAAAATAATGAAGGGCGAACTCCACCCAGCGCTTAATAGTGCGCTTGTTGAACCTAGCACAAAAACGGCAGGCCGAGACGTCGTGGTCTGGCCCTAAGCAAGGTATACAGAAAGAGTGGAAATCCTTATGCGGTATTTGCTTCCCACAAGAAATGCAATTATTAACTTTGTCTGACATCGGCAAGAAAAGTTTCCCCAACGGGGTACTTAGCTTTAAAGACGACTTCGGCTGAAATACTTTCGTAAATCTCAGAAGCTGGCCGACCGGCACTTGCGAACTGCTTCTGCTTCGGGCACCGCACGGCAAGAAAGACTGGGAAAAATGGCGTTGGCTGCCTTTTATACCCCTGCCGCACTGACGTCAGGGAAGAAGCGACGACAACCAAAGCCGGACCTAGACTTTGGAATTCGGCCGACTGATGACCCGCCTGATGGCAGGATAACCAGTCTGTAATGACTGCAGCTGTATGCACGATGAACATCTTCCTCAAAGTAACCAAATATAACAATGAAGCTGTTAAGTCTGCCTACAGCCACTGTATAGCAAAAACCTGGAACTCCCTTCCTGCCCACATAACTGACAACAAATCCCCATCACAGTTCAAGAAACTTGTTAAAACTCACTTTTTGAATAATCATCTGTGCTCCTGTATCCCCCTGGCTAATGTATTAGAACACTTCACCTAACTTAAGTAACTCTGCTAAGCCAACCAATCATAGTACTGTACCCACTTACGATTGTTAATCTACTGCTCATCCCACCTCTCCAGGAGTTAGGGAAAACTACCCCAGCAATGCTGTGCTTTCCCATAAGCAACTAAAACCAGGAGAAGACATATTGTAAATCAATTTGTTATCCTTCTCAACTAAAACCAGGCAAAGACATATAGTGAATCAATTTGTTATCCTTCTCAACTATAGCGAGCATCATCTGCTCTCTCAGAGCCTTATTCTACATCTCTCTGCTTTTACTCTGATAGCAAATCTATCACAGGAATCCTAAACTTAGGAATATCTTCTAAAATGTATTATATTGATGAGAACGAATGTATCCTGTTAGTTAATATGTATGTCAAAGTCTCTTCTATGGAAATTGTATGTCAAAAGTCTGTCCTTAAAACTGTTTTGTAAAAAAAAATTTTCTCTTGGAGCTTTTCTCCCCAGGCCTCCACTGAAAAATAGGCTTGAAATCCAGTTGGACTCTCCCAGTCAACAAATGTAAAATAAACATACCAGTCAAATTTAAGGTTTTTCTCACTTCTCTGCAAAACACTGCTGTAATGGCTTTGGCACACAAATGAAAATGATTGATGGGTGTTGGTTCAAGACTCCCATCCATATCTCTCAACAGTATAGATTTTTGCAGAAAGTCCAGATTTTTTGTTTTTCATAAAATTGCAGTTTTCTGTCAAATCACTGGCAAATCATTGAACACTGAAGTCAGAAAATTGACAGGCATTTGATTTTCAGACATCATATCCTTAAGAAAATTCACTTGTCCCAATTTATGGGCCTTTGTCCCCTATTATTTATGGCCTGGTCCAGATTTCTTGTTCTATGATGTTGAGAGGTATGCGGCCATCCCTTCCTGCTGGAGCCAGTCCATTGCACTTGCACAAGCGTCCCCCACAGCAGGGCAGCAAGCGGGTATTGGTGCAGATTTGCTTTATAGTTCTTTTCTACCACACACACACGATACACGGTTAATGTGGACAAATCTGTTTGTTCAAAGTCACCAAACATTTTTCCAAACCCAGTTTTATGACACCTGCTACCAATCCACTTGACAGTTTGCAGCTGTAAATCTTGTTGTCCATGTTATTTATTCTTTTCCTTGGTTTTGTTTCTCTTACTTGTAATGTTACTTTTACTCATGTTTTTCTCCTGCCTCCCATATCTACCCTAATTATTACTTCTAACAAATACTTTTTCTCACTCTTTCTTCTCTTCCCCTCCTCCTCTTTATCCACTTTGAACTTTTCCACTCTGACATTTGCTTTGAATAAATAATGAACTGTCACCCTTATGTCATCGCATTTTAATGCTCCATGATATTGTATTTAGACTACTAGGTTTATAGGTAGGTACTAGGCTATCAGCCCAAGGGCCAAAATAAGCCTAAGCAACAAGGTTCCCTGGCTTATGCCACCCAAGAAAGTTATTTTCCTGTGCCACTGTCGAGCATAGACACAGAAGTGATTCCCGGGGCATATTTCCTACTTCCCATCCACTCAAAGATTTTTCTTGAAGACTGCTAATGACTAAATTTACTTAACATAGATGGGTAGCTTATTCCAGAGTATGGGAAGTCTCCGGGACAGGAACCTATCCTTCCAGCATGTCCTGTTTATTGTGGTAACAAGGTTTAGGTCCCTAGAGCATGCATCTCGGAGGCACTGGGATTTCTTTAGGTGTAGCATGTCCAACAGCTATGGGTTTGATATAGCTTTATATGTTAGGCAGAAATAACCTCGGAGTAGGCGATATGCTACCGAGTAAAGCTGGAGTTTTTTGAGATGGTCAGTGTAGGGCATCTGAGGCAAGTAATCCTCTTTGCGAGATGGTTCTGTGGCCTTTCCAGCTGCTGCAGATGTCTTGAGGTACATTCCAAAAGGGGCTTTGTACTCTATAATGGGTCTAATGAATGTCGACTAGAGGGGGACACGGATCTATTTTTTTTCCTGGATGAGAACCCTTTTGTGATGAGGTTTGCCACATAGGACTTCCTGACTACTGTGGCGATCTGATTATCAAAGGAGACTACTGTCCACCTGGGTCCCAAGGCCTCATCACACATTCGGTGTTAAGCAGACTGCTGCCTATGTGGTAGTTCATGGGTACAGAGTTTTTACCAAAGGGGATGACAATGCACTTTTTGGCACTGAGCTTGAGGCCGTGGCTCTGACACCAGGCATCTGTCTCAGTGAGGCCCTTCTGTAGGATGTCCACATCATTTGGGGACTCTACTATGGCTCCTAGTTTGTAGTCATCTGCGTACATCGTTAGCTAGAGGCCTTCTGTGTTAGCCTGTACTTCAGAGAAGTAGATACCAAACAGGAGAGGTCCCAGGACTGAAACTTGTGGTACTCCACTTGTCACTGGATTGAAGTCAGATTTGGAGTCAGCAACTTTTACAGTGTGAGTTCTGTCAGTGAGGCAGTTGGCAGCCCATCTGGTGACATAGGGCTTTATACCTAGTTTAGTGAGTTTAGCTATAATTCCAGAATGGGGGATGGTGTCAAAAGCCTTGGCGAGGTCAAGATAGGCTGTGTGAACCACCTTACCCTCATCTACGGCTTTGGTGACTGCCTCAAAAAAATTGATTAGGTTCAGGAGGCATGATATGCCTTTCACAAACCTGAACTGGGTGAGGTCCACAGTTTGGAGGTTACCAATGTCTTTGTTTATGAGTTCCATGATGATGCATTCCATGGCCTTGCAGACCAGGCTCGTCAGGCTAATAGGGCGATAGTTCCCGGGATCAGTGTTGGCGAGCAAGTTTGTTCTGAAGTTTGTGTAAAACGCAGCCTGGAATGTTGTCCAGCCCCCATGGATGCTGTGTTTTTGGCTTATAGAGTGCAGCTTTTACCTGTGTAGTTGTGATTACAGGAACTCTGCATTCTTCCTGTACAGATATGGGCCCTTTAGAGGGTGAGAGGGGGGTAAAGTTAGCACTAAACCTATCTGCCAGGATGTTGCCAATATCAGTTGGTTCTGTAATTTTCGTGCCGTTGTGTGCAACTCAGAGCAGATCTGGGTGTTGCCATTGAGATTCTTGACACAGCTATAGAATGCTTTGTGATTGTCCTTAGAATCAGTGGCAATTTTGTTTTCGTGGCTAGCTTTGGAGGCTCTTATAAAGGATCTCAGCTTCTTACTGAGGCTGACCAGGGAGCTCCACCACTCATGGGAGTTTACTCTTTTGCAACAGTTTCTTCCTTCTGTTGTACAGTTTGTTTATGGCAGGGGATCACCAGATTGGCTTCCTTTTTTTTGGAGGATAGCTTCTTGGTTCCGTTTGGGATAGCACGATCCATGCCCTTGTGCAAGTGCCTGTAGAGTGCATTTGTGTAGGATTCAGCAGTCATAACTGTATTGTCCATCTCCGCAGGTGTCATGAAGTTCGCCACTTCTGTCTTAAGAGGCATGAAGTTGGCATTGGAGAAATTTTTTACTGTGGTTTCCTTAATGAGGGGTGAGGGTGGGATGTGGATATCTAGGGTGATTAGCTTATGGTCGGATCTGACCAACGAGGAGTTGACTTCAGGATGGAGCCTTGGAGTACTCCTAGGGAGACTGGTAGGGAGGGGGAGAGTTGGTTTTTCCACATAACAGCTTGTTTCTTTCCCTCTAGGTAGGTTTTGAACCAGGAGATGGCAGGGGTGGTAAGGTTTACAGTTGCTAGTGAAAGAATGAGTTTATTGTGGTTAACCATATTGAATGCTTTGGACAAGTCAAGGAAGGTGGCAGATAGGAGTCCATTGTTTCTGTAAGTATTGACAATGTTGGTGAATTCTCTTAGTGCGGTGGAGGTGCTATGGAAGGGTCTAAAGTCATGTTGTTGTGTTGCTTTTAGATTATTTTCTAGGAGATATTTCATTAGTTGCTTGTGTATTACCCCCTCTAAAATTTTAGATAAAGGGGGTAGTATGGCTATAGGGCGGTAGTTACTGAGTTCCAGGGAGGTTCCCCCTTTATGTAGAGGGATGATATGTGATATTTTCCATAGCTTGGGTACTATACACTCGGAGATGGACCTGTTAATTATTATGGAGACAGGATATGATATGGCTTCTGCAGCCAGGTGGAGGTATTCAGCGGGTAATTTACCTGCAGCAAGAGACGTTGGTTTAAGCTTGCAGAGTAGTTTTTCAATGGATTTGGTTGGTTCTGGGTGGAAGCTGAACTTGAGGCAATTGTTAGATGGGGTTGTGGGGTGGATTTGCAGGGAAGGGGATGTTGTCATAGGGTTGGTTGTTTGCAAGGGTTTGGATGGTTTCCGTAAAGTATTTATTATATTGTGTGGGGATCTTCTTGGTTATCTATTTTTGGGGTTGGGGTAGTTATACCTGGTTGTAGAATAGAGTTAATTGCTGCCCAGCATTTTTGTGGGTTGTTCCTGTGCTTATCTTGTAACTTTTGGTAGCAAGATGTTTTGTCTGTTTTGGTGAGTTTTTTGGCTTTGTTATGTAGTTCAACATATATTTGTTTGTTCAATTGGGATTTACTGTTTAGGTAGTTGGTCCAGGCCTTGTTTCTTTTTCTGAGGAGGGATTTTGTGTCTGGGGCTAACCAGGGGGCATATTTAGTTTTAATTCTTGTTGTTCTGGAGGGGGCGTGATGATTAAGGGTGTTTAAGAAGGTAGTATTGAAATATAGTACAGCTTCATCAAGAGTTAAGTTTTTAGGGGGGGGGGTCCAGTTGCAGATTTTTAGCTCGTTTATAAAGTTGAAGCGGTTAAAGTGTTTTTTGTTTCTAATTAGGCGTGTAGATATTTGGGTCAGTTGTGGTGATTTTGATCTGAGCAAGAATGTGGCTTGGTAGCTACCTGGTGTCTGGTAGACATCCTGCTAGGGATATCAGTGATGGGTGGGATACGAGTATCCAATCTAGAGTGGATTGATGTTTGGTTCTCTTGTCTGTTCTTGTGGGGAGAAGTGATGAGTTGGGTTAGGCCATGTAGGTTAATATGGGAGAGTGGCTTATGACTGGAACAGTTTTGCCAGTCAGTATTAAGGTCTTCTAATACTATGCTTTCCTGGGGGAGGGAGTTAGATATCCATTCTAGGAGTTTTTTCTGTAATGGGGATATTGCTGCCTGGAGGGATGTAGCACCCTATGATGTTGATGCATTTATCGTCATTAAGTTTTAGTTTTGTTAGCGTGAGTTCAACTTTATGAGGTCTAGGGTTGTTATGTCTACTTTCTCAAGGATGATGTGAGATTTATACACTATAGCAACACCCCCCCCTTTTTTTACCTATTCTATCACTACAAATTATATTGTAACCTGGTGGAGTGACTTCATTGTTGTGGTTGCCTGGTTTAAGACAAGTCTCTGTTAGTATGACTATCTCAGGTTGATAAAAGGAGAGTAGTGCATGAAGGTCGTGGACTTTGTTTAGTATACTTCTGACATTTAAATTTAAAATGAGGAATGTGGATTTGTCTCAGTGGAGTAGGGTATCATTCAGGTTGAGGGTTGGGGCTCCTAGATTTTAAGGGCCTGGGTTTAGGTGTATATCACCGCAGCTAATGAGTTAGGTTCTGAGGTAAAAATAGAGATTGAGTAGTTTGCTTAGGGTCTTAAAGTTCTTTATAGTTGTTTGAGACTGGTAGTGTGATGGCTGTGATCTGTGTGCATAGTGGTGAATAAAGAAGGTTTGGTAGTGATGTGGGACTAGTTGAGTAAAATGGTATGTTGTAGTTATGTCAGTGGAAGTAGTTTTTCTTGGTAGATGGATAAAATTAAGTTGTTTTTGGTGGTTGGTGATAGAAGTTAGCAGTGGGAGTGTGGATACACCTAGGAGCAATAGTAAGAGGTGTATGTATGTATGGGGGTTTGGGTAGTTTGGGCATGGTTTGGTTGGGTTTGGTCATGAGTGAGATCTGCTTGGAGTGGGTGTGGTGGATGATGGGAGGTGTTGTTTGCGATTGTAAGGTAGTTAGCTGGAAGACTGCTTTACGTGATGTGGAATAGTGGAAGAGAAGGAAATGGGTACAGGGGTGGGGCAGATTCAGTGATTGGTGGTTAGTATGATGGGCGTGGCTAAGTTCAGTTGAAATGTAGCACTAGTGGGGGCGGGTGGGAATAGGAAGCAGAGAGGGGAATGGAGTGAGCCCGAGCGCAGCGGGGCTAACACTAACTCCAATTATATCAATGGGCTTACTTGTTTCTTTTCTTTGTACATCAAATGCATTATTCCACTTGTTTCTGTTTACACCAAATGTGTCTGTTTGGCTGTATTGTACTAGTTAAATTTACTTATATTGATGCAGTCACACTGAAAAAGGTCTGGGGAAGTTTCCTCACCACAAGCAGGCCAAAAGATAACTTTCAAAAGGGCGCCGCTCAAGGAGACCCACTAATATAGACTAGTTAATGTGCATGGGGGAAGAGGGAGTTAGGGGAGGGAGATACAAAATGGAGGAAGATATAACCAGAAAAAGCCGGTAGAGATCTGGCCCGCCCCCTCACAGAAAACTGCAAAGAAAAGTAATCCGCATAAGAAGTGGAAGCCTTGGAGCTGTAATGCAAGTGTAAGCAAGGAAGAGGTCGAAGCAGGAAATTAGGAGTGTAAGTCGTTAGTTGCAGAAACACTACTTTAAGGCCTTGGTGTGCAAGTAATACAAAGGAAGGTAAATCTATCTGGGGACAAAATACACCAAGTAAATGGTACTTGCCTTACTTTACATGTATTCAGTGTGGAGGCAGATCTATTTGGGACAAGATACAGCAAGTATATTGTTAAGTTATGCCACCCAGTGGCAAAAGACAAAGCTATAGTTGCCTGGGGGGGGGGGGGCCTTGCAGGTGTGAATGCCGACCAAAACAATGTTTAAAAAATAACTAGTAAAAGTAACAAATGTGCTGTAAAAGGAAATGTAAATAACCAGTCACAATGTTAAAAACTTAACTGTTAAGGACCACATCTGCTAATAACAAGAACTGTAAATATCCAGTCACCTATGCAGACTTGTCTGGTAGGTATCCTTATTAAAACGTGGTATTCTTGGCTTGCAATAACTGAAGGGAGAAACAGTAGCAGTTATGTGGGTTGCTGTGTTTGTGGAAGATAGAAGTGTGCCTTTGTAAGTGTGGTGCGAATGTTATGCATTATGAAATGGAGAAGTTAAGAGTAAAATTTTGCTCAGTGAAGTCCCTAGCAATTTCATCACTGCTTGATTCAGACATATACATTCCCTTGTGTTTGTCAGCACTATGTTTGAGTGCATTGTTTTGGAGTGTGGTATCACTGCTACAGCTGCTGGTACTCAATTCAATACAAGTATATGCTTCTCCAGGAGTCTGTTACTGAGAGGATGAGAAGCACACTACAAGTATACAACTAAGACAAACTACATAAAGCTATAGTAAGAAAGTATTAGGTCACAGAGGCTTGGGAAGTCATTGTTAAGAAACTGAGAACTGTTGTAAAATGCATCATTAAATACCATAAGTTCAGGTTATACTATAAGAGAGTAACTATGTAAAAATAACCATGTCAGCAGCCAAAATGCATTACAAGTTGAATATTTTACTGTGCACATTTTAAAAAAATGGATAGACTAACCTAAACTCTGGACTGATGAGTTTGCTATTTTTTTTTATTCTTGGGAATTGCTACTCAGAAGTGAAGAGACATACAAGGGAACAGTTTTAGTGGCACACCAGGCTATTTTTTTATGTCTATTGTCATGCAAAGCTGACTAAATAATTGAATCTAGCAAAGTTGGAAATGTGAGACTGTAGCCCACTGAAGGAGGGGAGAAGGGAGGAGTAACCTGGCCAGGAACTGAAACTTGCAAAACTGCTCCTTGTGAAAAGTCTTTTTTATCTCAGTAATTTGTTGACACTTTTGCAAGTTTCTTTCAGTGAATGTGTAGTACATCAGTAGGAACAACATTTGTAAAACTCAGTGCATACCAGTCAATGACACATGAGCTGCAGACTCTCAAACTTGACAGTTTTTTTTCAGGAGTTCCATTGTAAGTGAATGGAAGTCTAGTCTGACAACAAATGGTAGGGCTACTTGTCCTCACAGTCTGCATTATAGGACAGATTTAGCTTTCCAAAGGAATCACCATGTCTGCCCCCATGAGGGCAGACGAGACTAAAAACAAAATAAAATTAGGAAGAAGTACTTATTTTGCTGAAGGCAGCTTTGGGAGGTGTAGTAAATCATGGCAAGATAAAAAAATATATGTTTTCTTCATCATTTGCCCGTAGTGGTCCTTTAAGAAGCAGTGTTTGCGGTTAACTTGTTTGCTAGAGAAAAACCTGCTTACAGATAAACTGTACGTCATAACCTCTAATTTGTCACCAATAGAATTAAACTAATTTTAATAAGCATCCAAACTACATTAAAATTATTCCAGAGTTAATACAATAAAAAATCATGTAGCATTGCAAACAGTGCTATTATTCTAGATTTAAATGCATGCATTCTAAATGCTGATTTTGAGACTTGCTATTAGTTGTAGGTTATATAACCCAGATATACTTTCAGTAAATCAGCTTTGTAATAGTATTTTAACTTGACAAGATTTTTATGCAACTTATGTACCACAGGGTTGAGGAACTTACATGGTCAGATATTTTCATACTACCAAGATTCACTCTCAACTTGTTATAAAATGTCAAGCTTTTTTGTACAGATAAATTGTAAAGAAAGAAAACACTTTTTCTGTTTGCCAGGAGTATTGATACGATTACTGAACACTACTGGTATATGGTATTAGTATGACGACTATATTGACGAGTTTTGCTAATGATGTTAAACCACATATTTCCCATTTCTTTCATCTTGTGGAATAGGTAAGCAGAGGTATTGAATCTTGCATAACTGGGATGATTTCTATTTGAAGGATACTTATTCAGAAAAAGTAAATTACTAACTGCTCTGAGCATTCATATACATACACACAAATACATACATATCAGATACCCAAATGCATTTCATAAGATCAGACTTAACACCTTACTGGCAATGCTGTTTTTCGCCTATTTCCTTGTCAATCTCTCAAGCTGAGCTGCCTAAAACCAAAATATTATGGTTGTGTGGTGAAACTAAAAGATGCTATAATTTTCAGTCTGAAGTCTCAACAACAGGTTAAACATCTTCAAGATGGGAGAAGGATTATGCCAAGGACCCCCCCCCCTCCAAAGATAACCTTCCATAACTGCTTAATATTCTGTTTGAGAATATGAATTCTTCATCTTCACTGTTTACAGAAGATGCGCTCATCTTAGCCTATACTCATTCACCTCCAGTGTGCACTGGAATAATTCAGTGCTGACTGTGAAATAGCTGGATGAAAGCCAGCATATCCCAAGTACAGGTCATGTTCTCTCCTATAAAAGGAGGCACTGCTCTAAGCTGATGCAAGGACAAAGCAGCTACCCTCATTAAGTATTCAGAGGTATTAGGACTGACAGAGAAGACTGCAAAAATTATGAGCAGATGGAAATAGTGTGAGCAGCACTGTGATGATTGTATGAAACCATTCTGATAAAGTGAAAACTGTCAAAGGATGAATTTTTCAACTTATGGGTCAACAAATAAATGTTCCTGTACCCCTTGACAGTCAAGAGCTCTGAGTTGCAATGAAAAGGTTATAGATAAAAGTCGTAGGCTGTAGCTGGGCTCATTCTCTGACAAAGTTAAGAATGTGGAAAACCAGGATTCACCCTTACTCTGAGCAGTCCACTCACAGTTGGTGTTCTGGGCACCTTGTGAGGATACCTCTGGACTCCTCCTACTGAAAATGCAAAGGGAATAACCAAATGGAACATTTCTGGGGTGAAGACTTATTCTAAGTAGATAGAACTGTGCTCTCAACTTGATAGAAAATGTCGATACCCCACTGTACGTGTTTACAGATAGTCACTACTACAGATAAAGAGACAGTTACAATGGCTCTTATAAGATCGTATTCATAAATATTCCCCATGCTCTCCACTTCGCCATTAGCAAGCACCCAATAGCACATCGAAAACAATGAAGACATGGCCACTCCCAGCTAAGAAGTCATACATAAGTGTACACCTGCAGGACTTTTAGAAATGTCTGGCATGTAGGACTGACTAGCTGGAAGATTCCTGACACATTAATGAAGGGCTTCTTCAAAGATAAGAGTGGCAGAATAAGAATGTTTCTGTTGCTGTAAATCAGACCCCAATGAAGAGTTCTAATGTGGAGGTTGGATCCCAGGCAGTAGAATCACCCAGGAAGGAAGAAGCTGTAGAATTACACAAATCTGAGACAGAGATACAAACTTTTTTACAAGGCCGATAGAAACTGCATTGAACTCTGTTGCCAGACTGGCTCCTTAAGCAGCATTCAAGGAAACTACAGCCAAATCCACAACTGGATTTATACATGCATTAAAAGTTTATTGTGCCCTGCAAAAATGGACTGACTGACAAGCAAATTAACAGCCAGGGCCCAAAATTACTTTCAAAGGCATCTGTGAAGCCCTAGAACAGTGAGGGGGGGTGAGAGAGGGAGGACGTCAGAGGTCAGCATCAATTACTACATGCCCAAAAGGTCCAGGTATCACTCATGCCACTACAGCACATCTGAGTGCTACTTAAAAAGCTCCTTCATAAAATTAAGCACCTCTACTTGTGCTCAATATCAGAGCTGTTTGGCTGATGGAGACCGATCTGCAATCATCTGAACATACAAGCTGATTTTTTTACGTATACTTTTTAGCACTTGTATTGTTTCAGTAATAGTTACGCAGCTGTACTACGTTTTGTATTACTGAATATTAACTGAATATTGTGGTCCTCTCTCTGCAGTCTGCCAGGGCTAATTCAGCACTGGAAGTGTAAGCTATCTGGTTTCACAGGAGGTTAGAGTTTTACTTCTTTGAACTTCTGTGTTTAACTGTTAGCCTGGGGGCTTATCCCTTGTCTTATAGTGTTGGTATAGTCACCTTTCTGTGTATTTATTTGCTCGTGATAGTTGCATAACCGTACTGTTTTGTTTCAGTAAATATTAACTGAATATTATTGTATTGCATATGGTATAATCGCTCTATATATTAATAACTCTTCAAGACTATCCTAATTCTGATCCAACAAAACCCCATATAACTATAGACCAATTGCCCTTATAAATGCAGATATTAAAATACTAGCTCATGTATTAGCAAACAGACTGAAAACGATACTGCTATATATAATATCCCAAGAGCAACTTGGATTTATGCAAAGCAGAGAGATAAGCAACACCCTAGCTCATGATACCATGATTAAACTCTTGGGCAAAAGCTACACACCCTAACACCTTTGATAGGGTGGACTAATTTATTTACTATACTACCCTGCTTCGGTATACCACAAGATTTTATAAACTTAATTAAAATACTGTATCAAAATGCATTTACAACATTATATATAAACACAATTAAATCCAATCCTCTGAAAATATCCAGTAGAATGAGGCAAGGATGTCCATTATCCCCCGTACCTCTTTAATCTCTACTTTGAACCTTTACTGCGCTATCCAGCCCAAAAACATATCGTACATCTGAGTTACTAAATACTGATCTCAAGTTTACAGTCTTTGCAGATGATCTCAATAGCCACTTCAAGCTTCCAAATACTGACTTTGACAAAATACTAAAAACAATAGAAAAATTCTCCAATATATCAAACTATGGTATAAACCTCTAAGAAATCCTATATTTTCCCAATAAACCCCATTGGCCACAAATAATTTTACTTTCCTGAAAGCGGGATAAAACTCAAATACCAACTAAGGTACTTTGGCATGAATTACACCCATGCATATAGTGAAATGCTAAAAGCAAATCTTCAAATTTCATGGGAACACATTCAACGAGATATATCTAGGTGGATAAATATAAATCTCTTTCTCCTATCTAGAGTAAACATCATTAAAATGAATGTTTTACCTAGAATTCCATATCAATTTAATGCCCTAAACTTGACCATTCCCCAGAAATTTTCCAAAAAAATGAAACTCTCCTTTCTAGGTTCATCTGGCATCTAAAATCTACAAGAATGGGCTATGACAAGCTTTTATTACCAAAAGAAATGGGAGGCTTGTGACTACCAGATTTTAAACTTTATCATTACAAGTACCAGTAGAATAATACAAATAGCTAACTGTGACCCTAATATCCAAACGTGGTCTCCTCTATAGACAAAAATCTGGTACAATCAGATAACCTCTCAACATTAACCCAACATGTCTCCCTTTTATAAACATAAAAAACTGTAATGCACTAAATCCCCACTCCATGATTAAAAATAAAATTTATCTGTTCCAGAACTTAACATCACTTCACCTGACAAATACATGGGAATTCTTACAACCCATTCACCTTAACCCAAATTTGAGCTCAATTACCAATGTGTCCTGTAATTAAAAATATCACGATCTGAGAAATGCATAAATCTAAGCAAATGTAACATAGCCGAAATAAAGACTAAAGTGGGAATACCAAAATAAAAATGGTGTCATAGTCAGACCGCTCATTTTGCTCATAAATGCCAAATTCTCCACAAAAACTATAAAAACAAGAAATTAAAACAACCCAGACAATAATAAAAATCTCATCTTATAAAAAATAAAATTAACTCAAAAGCCTACAAATTAATAGAGCAAAACAACCCTCAAATGCTCCTTTATATTAAACCTATTGGCAAGAGCAAAACCAAAGTATCACCTCTGCGGAAAAACTACTAGCTGTTTTAAAAAAACAAAAATGCCCAAATCAACCCTCTTTAAACGCTTAATATATACCCATATAAACGTTGTTGCCTCACAGTAAGATGTCCTGTTCGATTCTCAGCTAAAGCGTCTTCTGTGTTGAGACATGCGTGAATGGGCGTACCTTCGTTGAAGGTTGTGTCAGGCCTGGCAAGTCGGTATGTAAAAATCTACTGCCAGTCATTAGCGGACCGGAGTTCCGCTACGGCGACCCCTAACCGGGAAAAGCCAAAAGATACAACATAAACAATGCTGCTTATTACACACCCACGGTTCTAAACAATTCTAAATATTCACCATTATGCCCCTTCTGCCCCAAGGAAAAAGCTTACTTGTTGCACATCTTTTGGAGCTGCAAGAAAGTATAAAAACTGTGGTGCTCTCTAAAAGTTAAACTTGATAAAATGGGATGCTGCTTCCTCCTCCCAGGTTTCTTCTTGAGCTTTGGCAATCTCCCGTAAGTTATGAATACTGCAGCGGTGAATGTAAGGACATAGTACAATTGTGTAAAATCTTTCCATAATGGTATATGTCCCTGCCTTTCACTGCAGTATTCACTCCCTCCCTCCATCCCCTAGTCTTTTTCCTTGATGTGCAGGTTTTCTTTTTGGTTTTCCTTGGATTTCTGTTCCTAATGGGGCAAGTAGTTCTGAGGATGGTATGCCTGAATGTCACTTATGCTCTACGCTATGCAAGGAGTTTGAAGGGTGATGTTCAGTACACCTTAAAGCAACAGTAGACTGGCTGATTGGCTTTAGGAGAGGGAGTCCCGTAAGTTACGAATAATGCAACTGTGAAGGCAAAGACTTCTACCGTTATGGTAAGATTTTGCACGACTGTACTTTGTTTGTGGGAACTGTTATTACATACTTCTGTTAGTGTTTGGGGGCCTTGCTTGAAACAGTTAATACTAAAGCTAGTGGTGAGTCTGAAGGTTATGATTCTCAGCATTTAGTCTTTTGGACTTTGAGCAGGCCATTTAATCACGTACTGTCCCTTGGCAGAGTGAGAGAGGTTCATATGAAACTCTGTCTACTCCAGTGTAACAAATAAATTGGATTGAATATTGTATTCAAGAGTAATTTTGTAGTGCAGGTTGCTCATTACTGAAAGCAAAAACTGCAATATTTTATCCTGCTTTTTTGTTTCAGTTCTGTATTTCTGTACTTTTAAAGGCGTGCTTACTTTATTACTCATGTCCTGTACGTTTTAAGGAACGTAACATTCCAGAGGTCTTAAAATTGACAAAGCAAAAGACATGTTCAGAGTGGCACTCTTCATTGTTTCTAGTGAGAGCAAGAGATTGAGTAATTTTAGAGGCTCACCAGTACCTGGAGAACTTGAAGGTATTCATGGTCACTGACCTATGATTTAAAAAAAATGTGCATTTGAGCCCACAGCTTTAAATAACTAACATGAGCCTCAAGCATCTAGGTGGTTTTTCATTTTTCATTTGGTACGCTCCAATATAGTGTGGCCTCTTCTCAGCCCCCAAATATATTCTTTATATCCGGCTACATATTTGAAATTTGTCAGTGCTTGTCACAGTGGGTTGAAGCCAGAAAACTACTCTCCTACCTGGGAATTATTAATCTTGTGCACTTTTCAACTATATTTTTGACTAAACAGGTGCTGACGTTGTACATGTTCAATCTGATGTGTGGGACATTACATATAATATACACATATAATCTGAGAGACTTTTATATAAACCTGTTACATTAATTTAGATGGTTGTAGAATAGTCTAGTGTTAAACAATGTTGCTGAAAGATATTCAGAAAAAATGTACCCGTGAGTACAGAGTATGCCTGGTCACTGTGTCGGCACAGTTTCATAATTTTATTTTGCTTTTGTTTACCAGGTTTGTCTAACTGGGTTTAGCCAAAAGCCCTCTTTTAGTGGAGGCACTACATTTCATAATGTGTATGAATAGACATTATACAATGACTGGCCATTAATCTCCAAAAATGAGCACGTTGACTGGACAACCCAACCAGCGTGCCCACTGTAAAAGGACCATATACCAATAGCAAAAAGTCTAGTTGCCAAGATACCATTTATCAGACAGACTTTTTTTTTCTCTCTCTTGGTATATCATAGACTGGCATTAGTCTGAAGGAAAGACCATCTGTAACTGAAAAACGTGTCATTGTTTAGTAGCTTCATTCCTTGTAAAATTTGTGGTTTCTGACAAATCACTGAGGAATGAACTCACTAAATAACGCTCGTTTCAGTTTGACATTTTCCTTCTTTCAGACAATGCACAATTATTCTCACAACTTTCTAAGTTTATAAGAGTAACATTAACAGTCGGTCCCCCTCTGTTTATAGCTTTGTCCACATCTCTTGAAATAAGAGGTTGAGAGGTACATATGAGAGCAGAGAAAATGCAATGAAAATTGGGTACGTTTTGCAAAATTAAAGAAACTTACCTGATTTAACTTGTTTTTTCCCCTTGTCTCACTTGTACGTCTAAATTGTCTGGAGGTTAGGTTTTCTTCGCTTTCCAAAAAAAAAAAAATTGGCAGTAGAGATCCTCATTGCTTGCATTCCTAAGCAGAGATGTACTGTATAAGCAAGGGCATGTAAGTCACATACACATGCGCTGTACATCATCAAAGCATCAGAATCCAGAAACAATGTGGATCGTCAGGCACACTGACGTCCCGCTCACCAGGCTGAACAAGGAGAAGGTCATGGTGAGCTGCCTGTCGGGCGCTAGGATCCGCCACATAACACAAGCACTCGGGTCACTCCAAGGCAAGTACAAATATGACTGTCATTGTCCATGCTGGTGTTAATGACCTGAGACGTACCTCCCTGGACTACATGAAGAGAGACAGAGGAGCTCTCTGAGCATGTAGCCCAGGCCGGTAGGAGCATGACCTTGAGTAGCATCTTACCCTCACCAAGAAGGATGCCACAATATGAAGACAAGATGATAAATTTCAACAATTGGCTTAAGTATTGGTGTCATTCAAAGGGGATCCAATGCCTGTCAGCCTGGGATGACATGCTCGACAAGCCACGATGCTTCGCTAGGGACGGCTTGCACCTGTCACCCCTGGGCTTTCGGATATTGGCAAAGGCTCTTGCTACCCCCATAGTGCCTTTTTTAGGCAAGGCTCAAAAGACAAACCCACCTCCATAGGTATCACAAGGGATAAGAAACTAAGAGTAATGCTACTCAACGCCAGAAGTCTAAACCTCAAGATGCACGCACTCGAAACTCTCCTTAGCATGGAGAACATAGATATCTGTGCAGTAACAGAAACCTGGCTCAAGGCTCCCAAGAGCACCCCAGCACTACCAGGCTATACCTCATATCATGCTTTTTGGCCCCAAAACTTGGACCGAACCACAAAAGGAGGGGGAGTATCAATATTCGTCAAAGATACCCACACCTCCAGGTTGGTGGCACAGCACGAAGCATCAGAGACTATCCATGCGCAACTAACAGTGGGTAAAACTGCCTTCCAGTTTATAGCCTTGCTACAGACCACCCTCCCAAACCCAGGAACCCCACTCGGCCTTCATGAGAACACTGGAAAATATGAAGGTCTCTCCAAACACCATTATATTGGGTGACTTCAACTACCCAAACACAGACTGGGAGCATTACTCTAGCTCCAACACTCTAGCCCAAAGGTTCCTAGAATTTATAAACACAAATGCTATGGAACAACTTGTTACCACTCCCACAAGACGGGAAAACATACTGGACCTGATCACCAACATGGGGACTCTATGCTCCAGACCAGAAGTGTATCCCTCACTGGTAAGATCAGACCATAAACTAATCTCACTGGATATTCACATCCCAACTCCACCCCCTGCCCTGAAAACCACAGTGAAAAACTTCTCTAAAGCAAATTTCACACTCCTCAAAACAGAGGTGGAATCCTTCAAAGCCCCGGGGTCTATGGAAAATATGGGCCAGACCACAGAATCCTTTATAAACGCATTCTATCAACACCTTCAGGAATGCATGGATCATGCAATCCCAAATAAAACCAAGACCCAATCCTCCAAAGGCAGACTCCTGTCTGGTGAACCCCAGCTATAAACAAACTACACAATAGAAGGAGGAAGCCACTACATGATAGAGCAAAATCCCAAAAAGGGAAGGCATCTCTGATCAGTATTAGCAAAAAACTACGGGCACTCAAAATTGTCTAAGGCCAGCTTCGAGAGGAAAATTGCACAGGACACTAAGGACAATCACAAGGCTTTCTTTAGTTATGTTGGGAACCTGGGTGGGAATTCCCAGATATGCTCAGAATTAGTCCAAAATGACAAAAAAATACACCGAACCCACAGACATTGCCAACATCCTAGCTGACAGGTTCACCGCAAACTCCCCCCCCCCTCCCCACCAAAAAGGCAAATATCTATCCCAGCAGAGTGCTGCCAGCCTGACATCTCAGATGCTCAGGTAAGAGCTGCCCTCTCCAAAGCAAAAAACACAGCATCAATGGGACCAGACGGTGTCCCGGGCTGCGTCCTACATGAACTCCAAGAAGAGCTAAACCCAAACATAAAACTACTGTTCAATCTCAGCCTTACTACAGGATATGTACCCAAAGAGCTGCGTACACCAACAGTGGTCCCTCTCCACAAAGGTGGTGCCTCAACGGATCCTGGAAACTATCGCCCCATAAGCCTGACTAGCTTGGTCTGCAAAGCTATGGAAAGAACCATCATGGACCTCATAAATAAAGATATTGGGGACCTACAGACACTGGATCCTACCCCAGTTTGGCTTTGTTAAGGGCAGATCCTACCTCTTAAACCTGGTTGATTTCTTTGAAACAGTCACCAAGGCCATTGACGAGGGGAAGGTGGTCCACACAGCCTACCTGGACCTCGCAAAAGCCTTCGATACAATACCCTACTCGGGCATTATAGATAAGCTCACCAGCTTAAATATAAATCCCTATATATCACTAGATGGGTTACAAACTGGCTCAAGGACAGAACCCACATGGTTAGAATTGCTGGAGCCATTTCAGACTCCAAACCAGTTACAAGTAGCATCCCATAAGGCTCAGTCTTGGGACCTTTCTTGTTCAGTATATATTTCTCGGAGGTACAGACCAACACGGAAGGACTGTGGCTGACCAAGATCGCAGATGACTGCAAACTGGGCGCCATAATCGACTCTCCAGCCAAAACAAGCATCCTCCAAAAGGGCCTCATAGAAACAGACAACTGGTGCCAGAGCCATGGCCTCAAGCTAAACGCCAAAAGTGTATAGGCATCTCCTTTGGCAAAAACAAAGTGCCCACAAATTACCACATAGGTGGTAATCCATTAAGTACAGAAGAAGTAATTAAGGACCTGGGGACCCAAGTTGATAGCAATCTCTCATTTGACAACCAAGTGGCCAAAGTGGTTAGAAAAACATTTTGTTTAGCCCACCTAATCATGAAGGTATTCACATCTAGATCAGGGGAGGTCATCGTGCCTCTTTACTCACCCCTCATTGGGCCCATAATTCAGTACAATGCCCCTTTTGGGCTGTACCTTACCAGACACCTGCAGCAACTGGAAAGACCCCAAGAGTACCTCACCAAGAGGATCAAAGGGCTCAAACAGATGTCATATGCTGCCCGGTTAAAGAAACTCCAGCTCTACTCACTGTGCCTGACGTAAAGCCATGTCCAACCCAGAATTAATGGACATGCTACACCTCAGAAAATCCAAATCCCATCGAGCTACTCACTCGACAGACTTGAACCTCAGCACTGAAATAAATAGGACATGCTGGAGGGACAGATTCATAACCCAGAGGCTCCCTTCACTCTGGAATAAAATCCCAGTCCAGGTTAGGCAGAGTCCCTCAATGACTCTCTTCAAGAGGAATCTTGATGAGAGGATGGGAGATCGTAGGTTTACCCCAGGTATCACTTCTGTGTCACTGTTAGACAGAGGCACAGTATACTAACCTCGAAAAAGGGCATAGCAAAATTAATTAAAAATGGGTGGCGAAAGCCAAACACACTCTGGCTAGGCTTATAAATGCCCTAGGGCAGATAGCCTAGTATGAACCTATTGTTGTCCTCCTCTCTCTCTGCAGTTTGTTTCCCACCTTCTCGCTCTAGTGCTGCTTTAATCTTAAACTTGGTGGCTTTGGAGTTGCCCGCCCCTGCTGTAAATTTGTTTGGACACTCCTGGACCCATCTCATTTGTTTACTCAGCTGAGTACAGCGAGATCATTTGGGAAGGAATACCCCTGTTTTTTAATTTCAGACACTAACAGTCCCATCTCATCAGCTCTACCTACTATGTACAAAAAGCATTTGGGAAGGACAACCCCAGAGTCTCAATCTTGCTCGGTTTCCTCCCTCTCCATTTAACAAAAAATATATACTTTAATAAGCCGCTCTTAATGTAACTGTGTTCTACCTACTTTATTAGCTTAATTTGCTGTTCTGTGTGCTCTTAAGTGTTTCAAGTGCTCTTATTCTGCATTACTGCTTGTTAGTAGCCTGATTACATTTTTCTGCTGTTCTAAGCATTTTGGTTTTGGCACTTGTGCTTCAGGCCGGTTATTTTACATTTAGGGGTTTGTGGTCTAAACTTTTGCGGACAAACCCTTATCAAATCTTGCTCTACACAAGTCTGCAAAGTATTCAAAACACTATTAAGCACTTGGGCTTCAGGCCAGTTATTTTACGTTAAGAAGGATTGCGGTCTGCACTCTTGTGGGAGGAGAGGCTGGACTCTACCCTTCTGAGCAGGGAATTTCTGGTTAAAGGCTTATAGTGCCTGCATATTCTAACTGTTTCTTACTGAAATTGGTACATCTTGTTTGCTGTAGCATAGACTAGATCCAGGCCTGCTGAACATAGCTTTATTTGTATGCTTGTTGCTTGTTTATTTCCCTGAAACGCTAATTCCACCTAAAACGCGGCCTTTTAGCACTTCTGTGGATCCCTAGTGATATCTGCATTGCTTACTGTACTTATTTCCTTGTTTCACTTGAAAGAAAGTTACTGTTTGTCGTTTTTGCATTTAAGTTACCTGTAACACATTGCATTTAAGTTACCTGGCACTTGCTCACTAAAGCAATTATATAAGTCAGCTCTAAAAAATTAAAAGCACTACATCCTCACAAACTCCCCTTGAGTACCTTGTTCCCCACTGCCCCTTTTTTTCAATTATAAAGGAATTCCCAATACTATTCTAGCATGTCCAAAGGTCAGCTGTCAATCTCCTCTCCGGTCCAGCTGGTGAATCTGGGAATCTTGAGGCAATGTTACAACTGCCTCATGTACACAGACAACCCCTCTCCTCCTCCCAACAAATTCCAACACATGTGAGAGATGCAACCATATAGACAAACTGGAGGCTAAGCTCTCTCAACTCAGTACTGGCGTAACCAGTCAGGAGGAGAAGGAAACCACACTCACTACAATTCCAGTCTCACATAGACCTACCACGACAACAAACCAAACACAAACACACAAAAACATACTCGGAGGCTCTAAATAAAAATCTGCCTAAGCAGCAGAGACCTCCAAAGCAGACACCCAAGCAACCGCTACCCCAAAACAAAACACGTGCAACACATAGCTCACAAAGCCAGTGTGCCGAACAGTCACAGCCCTTAAGGCTAAACACACCTGATACACTTGTAATAGGTGACTATAGTCAGGCATACTGACGTCCCGCTCACCAGGCTGAACAAGGAGAAGGTCATGGTGAGCTGCCTGTCGGGTGCTAGGATCCGCCACATAACACAAGCACTCAGGTCACTCCAAGGCAAGTACAAATATGACTCAGTCATTGTCCATGCTCGTGTGAATGACCTGAGACGTACCTCCCTGGACTACATGAAGAGAGACATAGAGGAGCTCTCTGAGCATGTAGCCCAGGCCGGTATGACCCTGACCTTGAGTAGCATCTTACCCTCACCAAGAAGGATGCCACAATATGAAGACAAGATGATCTGATCAATTTCAACAATTGGCTTAAGTGTTGGTGTCATTCAAAGGGGATCCAATGCCTGTCAGCCTGGGATGACATGCTCGACAAGCCACGATGCTTCGCAAGGGACGGCTTGCACCTGTCACCCCTGGGCTTTCGGATATTGGCAAAGGCTCTTGCTACCCCCATAGTGCCTTTTTTAGGCAAGGCTCAAAAGACAAACCCACCTCCATAGGTATCACAAGGGATAAGAAACTAAGAGTAATGCTACTCAATGCCAGAAGTCTAAACCTCAAGATGCATGCACTCGAAACTCTCCTTAGCATGGAGAACATCGATATTTGTGCAGTAACAGAAACCTGGTTCAAGGCTCCCGAGCGCACCCCAGCACTACCAGGTTATACCTCATACCATGCTTTTCGGCCCCAAAACTTGGACCGAACCACAAAAGGAGGGGGAGTATCAATATTCATCAAAGATACCCACACCTCCAGGTTGGTGGCACAGCACGAAGCATCAGAGACTATCCATGTGCAACTGTGGGTAAAACTGCCTTCCAGTTTACAGCCTGCTACAGACCACCCTCCCAAACACAGGAACCCCAACTTGGCCTTCCTAAGAATACTGGAAAATATAAAGGTCTCTCCAAACACCATTATATTGGGCGACTTCAAATACCCAGACTGGGAGCATTACACTAGCTCCAACACCCTAGCCCAAAGGTTCCTAGAATTTATAAACTCAAATGCTATGGAACAACTTGTTACCACTCCCACAAGAGGGGAAAACATACTGGACCTGATCATCACCAACATGGGGACACTATGCTCCAGACCAGAAGTGTATCCCTCACTGGTAAGATCAGACCATAAACTAATCTCACTGGATATTCACATCCCGACCCCACCCCCTGCCCAGAAAACCACAGTGAAAAACTTCTCTAAAGCAAATTTCACACGCCTCAAAACAGAGGCGAAATCCTTCAAAGCCCCCGGGCCTGTGGAAAATACGGCCCAGACCGGAGAATCCTTTATAAACGCATTCTATGAACACCTTCAGGAATGCATGGATCATGCAATCCCAAATAAAACCAAGACCCTATCCTCCAAAGGCAGATGTCCTGTCTGGTGGACCCCAGCCATGAACAAACTATACACTAGAAGGAGGAAGCTACTACATGATAGAGCAAAATCCCAAAAAGGGAAGGCATCTCTGATCAGTATTAGCAAAAAACTACGGGCACTCATAAAATTGTCTAAGGCCAGCTTCGAGAGAAAAATTGCACAGGACACTAAGGATAATCACAAGGCTTTCTTTAGTTATGTTAGGAACCTGGGTGGGAATTCCCAGATATGCTCAGAATTAGTCCAAAATGACAAAAAATACACCGAGCCCACAGACACTGCCAACATCCTAGCTGACAGGTTCAGTGCAAACTTCTCCCCCCTCTCCCCACCAAAAGGGCAAATATCTATCCCAACAGAGTGCTGCCCCCCTGACATCTCAGATGCTCAGGTAAGAGCTGCCCTCTCCAAAGCAAAAAACACAGCAATGGGACCAGATGGTGTCCCGGGCTGCGTCCTACATGAACTCCCAAGAAGAGCTAAACCCAAACATAAAACTACTGTTCAATCTTAGCCTTACTACAGGATATGCACCCAAACAGTGGCGTACAGCAACAGTGATCCCTCTCCACAAAGGTGGTGCCTCAACGGATCCTGGAAACTATCGCCCCATAAGCCTGACTAGCTTGGTCTGCAAAGCTATGGAAAGGATCATCATGGACCTCATAAATAAAGATATTGGGGACCTACAGACACTGAACCCTACCCAGTTTGGCTTTGTTAAGGGCAGATCCTGCCACTTAAACCTGGTCGATTTCTTTGAAACAGTCACCAAGGCCATTGACGAGGGGAAGGTGGTCCACACAGCCTACCTGGACCTCGCAAAAGCCTTTGATACAATACTCCACTCGGGCATTATAGATAAGCTCACCAACTTAAATATAAACCCCTATGTCACTAGATGGGTTGCAAAATGGCTCAAGGACAGAACCCACATGGTTAGAATTGCTGGAGCCATGTCAGACTCCAAACCAGTTACAAGTGGTGTCCCACAAGGCTCAGTCCTGGGACCTCTCGTTCGGTATATATTTCTCGGCGGTACAGGCCAACACGGAAGGACTGTGGCTGACCAAGTTCGCAGATGACTGCAAACTGGGCGCCATAATCAACTCTCCAGCCGACACAAGCATCCTCCAAAAGGGCCTCATAGAAACAGACAACTGGTGCCAGAGCCATGGCCTCAAGCTAAACGCCAAAAAGTGTATAGTCGTCCCCTTTGGCAAAAACAAAGTGCCCACAAATTACCACATAGGTGGTAATCCATTACGTACAGAAGTCGTCATTAGGGACCTGGGGACCCAAGTTGATAGCAATCTCTCATTTGACAACCACGTGGCCAAAGTGGTTAGAAAAACATTTTATATAGCCCACCTAATCATGAAGGGATTCACATCCAGATCAGGGGAGGTCATCGTACCTCTTTACTCATCCCTCATCAGGCCCATAATTGAGTACAATGCCCCTTTTGGGATGTACCTTACCAGACACCTGCAGCAACTGGAAAGACCCCAAAAGTACCTCACCAAGAGGATCAGTGCTCAAACAGATGCCATATGCTGCCCGGTTAATGAAACTCCAGCTCTACTCAGTGGCATAATGCCTGCTCAGAGGCAATCTGTGCCTGACGTATAAAGCCATGTCCAACCCGGAATTAATGGACATGCTGCACCTCAGAAAATCCAAATCCCATCGAGCTACGCGCTCAAGAGACTTGAACCTCAGCACTGAAATAAACAGGACATGCTGGAGGGACAGATTCATAACCCAGAGGCTCCCTTCACTCGAATAAAATCCCAGTCCAGGTTAGGCAGTCCCACATTGACTCTCTTCAAGAGGAATCTTGATGAGTGGATGGGACATCGTAGGTTTACCCCGGCTATTACTTCTGTGTCACTGTTAGACAGAGGCACAGTATGCTAACCTCAAAAAAAGGCATAGCAAAATTAATTTAAAATGGGTGACTAAAGCCAAACACACTCTGGCTTGGCTTATAAATGCCCTAGGGCAGATAGCCTAGTATGAACCTATGTCTGGACAATTCCCATCAGTTTCTCCTGCCAGTCTAGTCAACATGGGCATACTGAGAGTGTGTAGCAAGTGCCTCATGTTCACTGACAGTCCTCTTCTCCAAGTGCACAATCCTTCTACTTGCAAGAGATGCATCTACATCAGTAAGCTGGAATCCATGCTCTCTCGCACGACAATCAGTACTCCTGACAAATAGGAGACTGCCAGCACAAACACACCACCTACATCACACAGCCAAGCACAACACACCCACCTATGCAGGGGTCCTCAAAAAAATTAACAGAGACCCCCAAAAACACACATTCTACATACACCATCAATCGCATCATTCACAGTAGACAACACACCAGTGTCAAACAAACACAGCCCATAAGGCACAACAATAAACCAAATATACTAGTCACTGCTGACTCAATAGTGACACACAGATGCCCCCCCCCCCCCAACCAGGCTCAACAAGGAGAAGGTCACAGTCAGCTGTCTGTTAGGTGCCAGAATCTGCCACATCACTCAAGCACTTAAGTTTCTCCATAACAGGTACAAGTATGACGCTGTCCTTGTCCATGTTGGTGTGAATGACTTGAGATGTACCTCCCTGGACTATATGAAGAGAAACATAATTGAGCTCTCACAGCATGCGTCCCAGGCAGGTATGAGCCTAGCCTTAAGCAGCATCCTTCCTTCAAGAATGATACCACAATACCAACAAAAAATAACTGACTTCAACAACTAGCTTAGTTTCTGGTGTCTTTCCAAGGGGATCCAATAACTGTCTACCCCCCCATTCTATGGTCAATAGGCCTCGATGCTTTGCCAGAGATGGCCTCCACCTGTCACCCCTGGGGTTCCGGATCTTGCCCAAGGCTCTTGCCTCTCCAGCTGTGCCTTTTTTAGGCTATGTTCCAAAGACAAATCTTCCAACATAAAAGATCTCAGAAAAGGAAACAAAGTCATGCTGTTTAACCGTAGGAGCCTTAACCTGAAAATGCACTCACTGAAAGCTCTCCTCACACTAAGATGCCAATGTCTGTGCAGTCACAGAAACTTGGTTCAGGACCAAGCACCCCTGCCTTACCAGCCTACACCTCTCATTCTACACCTTCCAACCCCAATATGAGGTCAGAAAGACTAAGGGTGGTGGAGTCTCTATCTTTATTAAGGACAGGCACACCTCCAGACTAGTTTACCAGCATGAAGACACCCAACAAGTTATAGCCAACTATAGACCCTTCTCAATGACTCAAGACACCCACTCCTCCTACCTGGACCTACTGGACTCCATCAAGGTACACCCTAACACCTTGATCCTTGGTGCCTTCAACTACCCCACCACAGACTGGGTGAACTATTCCTGCACTAATGCACTCACCCAAAGATTCCTTGACTTCATCACTTCTAATGGCATAGACCAGCTCGTCTCATACCCCACAAGGAGAGTTAATATTCTGGACTTGGTTCTCACCAACACGGACGACCTCTGCAACACTTCCACAGTAAGTTCTTCCCTGGTGAGATCAGATCATTGGTCTCAAAGTTTCTATCCCACTCAACCGCTCCCCAGCAATAACAGGCTAAAAAAACTTCTTAAAAGCTGACTACAACCTCCTAAGAGAGGCTATTAGTAGCTTCACCCCCCCCCCCCCGAGTATACAAACAACTATGCTGAACAGTACACCAATGCAGTATTATAAGCACCTGTACAACTGCAAGGGCTCAGCCATACCCAACAGAACTAAAACCTGCTCCTCAAGGAAACACAAACGTGTCTGGTTGACATCTTCAATCAACAAGCTTAACAAAAGGAAGAAACTGTTGTCCACAGGTAAAAGGGAACAAATTCCAAATTGGAAAAACTCCCTCCTCAGCCTCAACAAGCAAATTAGATCACTAGTGAAAACCTCCAAAGCCAAGTAAGCGTTGAAACTAGCCTCTGAAACAAAGGGAAACCACAAGTCCTTCAGTTACATCAGGAACCTCCATGGCAAAGCCCAGGTTTGTTCCGAATTAGTACTTAATGGTACCACTTACACTGATCCTGATGACTTGGCCAACCTGCTAGCTAATAGGTTCAGTGCAATCTTCAGCCACCTATCCCCCAAAAGCCCCATTTGACATCCCCGATACTTGTCCCACACCTCACATCTCTGTACATCAAATGTTAAATGCACTATCCAAGGCAAAGTACACAGCTTCTTTGGGACCGGATAGTATCCCAGGCTATATTCTGTACCATCTCCAGCAAGAACTAGCTTCACCATTGAGCACCCTATTCAACCAAAGCCTAATTACAGGCTTCATTCCATAGGTTCATAGGTTCATACTAGGCTATCTGCCCGAGGGCATTTATAAGCCTACCCCATTGTTTTGTGGCTTACGCCACCCCTTTAGTATGGGGAACTATACCCATTATTTTGCTGTGCCTCTGTCGAGCAGTGACACTGAGGTAATTCCTGGGGTATATCTGCGATCTCCCATCCATTGGTCAAGATTTCTCTTGAACAAGGCCAGCGAGGTGCTCTGCCTCACATGTACCGGGATTTTGTTCCACAGCATAGGGAGTCTTTGGGTGATGAATCTATCTCTCCAGCACGTCCTATTAATAGCCGTGTCGAGGTTTAAGGTTTCCGCCCTTGTGGCTCTGATGGATCTAGATTTTTGAGGTGAAGCATATTCATCAAATCTGGGTTTGACATGGCCTTGTATGTTAGGCAAAGGTCACCTCTGAGCAGCGTGGCGACTGAATAGAGCTGGAGTTCTTTCAGTCGGGCAGCATAGGACAGATTTTTGAGACCCTTTATCCTTTTGGTGAGGAACTTTGTGGCCTCTCCAGCTGCTGCAAGTGTCGGGTCAGATACATTCGAATGGGGCATTGTACTCAATCATTGGTCTGATGAGTGATGAGTAAAGGGAGACTATGACCTCCCTTGATCTAGATGAGAATCCCTTCATAAGGTGGGCAATGTAGAAGGACTTCCTAACTACTTTAGCTACATGGGTGTCGAATGACAGACTACTATCAACCTGGGTCCCCAGGTCCCTGATAACTTCTTCTGTGCTCAGTGGATTGCCACCTATTTGGTAGCTAGGGGTAACCTTGTTTTTCCCGAAGGGTATGACTATGCATTTTTTGGCATTTAACTTTAGGCCGTGGCTCTGGCACCAGTTATCCGTTTCTGTGAGACCCTTCTGAAGGATATCTGTGTCAGATGTGTTTTCTACTATGGCGCCCAGTTTGCAGTCATCTGCAAACTTTGTCAGCCATAACCCTCCTGTGTTTGCTTGTACTTGGGAAAAGTAGATGCCAAACAAGAGTGGGCCCAGGACTGAGCCCTGTGGGACACCACTTGTGACAGGCTTTGAGTCTGACATGGCGCCAGCAACTCTGACCCTGTGGGTTCTGTCACTCAGCCAGTTTGCAACCCATCTTGTGATGTATGGGTTAACATTTAAGCTGATGAGTTTTTCAATGATACCCGAGTGGGCTATTGTATCCAAGGCCTTAGCCAGATCGAGGTAGGCTCTATGGACTGCCTTTCCCTCATCAATGGCTTTGCTGACTGTTTCAAAAGTCAACCAAGTTTAAAAGGCATGATCTGCCTTTGACAAAGCCAAACTGGGTTGGATCCAAAGTCTGCAAATTCCCTATGTCTTTATTTATGAGGTCCATTATGATCCTCTCCATGGCTTTGCAGATAAGGCTTGTCAAGCTAATGGGCCGGTAATTTCCAGGGTCTGTGGAGGCACCGCCTTTGTGAAGTGGGACCACAGTTGCAGTGCGCCACTCCTGGGTAATGTATCCAGAGGTAAGACTTTGATTAAACAGCTGTCCTAGCTGTGGGTTTAATTCCTCATTGAGTTCGTGGAGCACACAGCCGGGGACACCATCGGGTCCCATGGATGCTGTGTTTTTGCTTTGGAGAGAGCAGTTCTCACTTGGGCGCTGCCGATGTTTGGCGGGCTCCACTCATTTGGTATACATATCTCTCCTTTTGCCGGGGACGGGGGGAGAAGTTTGCACTGAACCTGTCAGCCAGTATGTTGGCAATGTCTGTAGGATCAGTAATCTTCACATCATTTTGAACTAGTTCTGAGCATATCTGGGAGTTTCCTCCTAGGTTTCTAACATAGCTAAAGAAGGCCTTATGATTGTCTTTTGAGTCTTTAGCTATTTTTCTCTCGAAATTTGCTTTGGATGATTTTATGAGAGCTCTCAGTTTTTTACTTATAGTGATCAAGGGTGTCTTACCTTTTAAGGATTTTGCTCTATCTTGTAGTAGCTTCCTCCTTTTGTTGTAGAGTTTGTTTATGGCTGGGGTCCACCAGACTGGACGCTTGCCTTTGGTACAAAGAGTCTTTGTTTTGCTTGGGATTGCCTTATCCATGCAGTCCTGCAGGTGCTGGTAGAAGGCGTTTGTAAGTGATTCAGCGGCTTGAGTATTGTTTTCCCGCTCGGGGGCCTGAAAGGAGACCACACTAGTCTTTAGAAGTGTGAAGTCGGCTTTTGTGAAGTTCTTTACTGTGGTCTTTTTTATTTCAGGTGGGGGTGGGATGAGGACCTCCAGCGAGATTAGTTTGCGATCTGATCTCACCAGTGAGGGGTATACTTCCGGTGTTGAACATTGTGCTCCCATGTTCGTGATGATGAGATCAAGTATGTTATCTCCTCTTGTGGGGATGGTGACTAGTTGTTCCATGGCATTTGAGTTTATGAATTCCAGGAACTTTTGGGCTAGGGTGTTTGGGCTTGAGTAGTGTTCCCAGTCTATATTAGGGTAATTGAAGTCACCTAGTATGATGGTGTTTGGTGATACATTTATCCCCTCTAGTGTTTTCAGGAAGGCTATGTGAGTTTCCTGAGTTTGTGAGGGTGGCCTGTAACATGCTACAATTTGCAGAGCAGTCTTGCCTATGGTTAATTGCACCTGGATGGTCTCCGATGCATCGTGCATTGCCACCAGTCTTGAGGTGTGGGTGTCCTTGATGAATATGGATACCCCCCCTCCTTTCTTGGTATTGTCCGGATTTTGGGGCCAGCAGACTGGAAAACTGCCACTGTCACCCCCTTGCACAAAGGTGGTGCCACTACTGAACGAGGAAACTACAACCCCATTAGCTTGACAAGTCTTATCTGTAAAGCCGTGGAGTGTATTATTAAGGAGCTCAAACAAGGACATGGGCAACATCCAAACACTTCACCCCACCCAATCTGGATTAGTCAGGTAAAGATCTTGCCTACTGAACCTGGTCGACTTCTTTGAGACAGTCACCAAGGCCCTGGATTAGGGATAGTCAGTACACACAGCTTACCTTGACTTGGTCAAGGCCTTTGACAATACCCCAGTTGGGCATTATCGAAAAGCTAACAACTTGGGGTAAATCCCTATCTCGTCAGGTGGATGGCCAACTACCTCACAGATAGGACCCACAAAGACAAAACAGGCACCACCACCTCTGACAGCAGACCTATCACTAGTGGTGTATCCCAGGGAGCTGTCCTGAGACCCCTACTATTTGGCATCTACTTTTCAGAGGACCAGGCAAAGACAAAGGGCCTGTGGCTGACCAAGTATGTGGACGACTAAGTTGGGTGCGGCAGACTCCCCAAATGATGGTAACATACTGCAAGAGGGTCGCACAAGAACAAACAACTGGTGCCAAAGTCCTGGCCTTAAGTTAAAAGCAAAAACATACATCATACCATTCTGCAAAAATATGGCCCCTACTGATTATCATATCAATGACAACCCAAGCCTACAACCTGTGGTGAGAGACTTGGGTAGTAAGGTTGACAAGAATCTCACATTCGACCATCACGTGGTGGCACTGGTCAGAAAAGCCTTTTACTTGTGGTTCATCTCATAAGTAAAGGGATTACATCCAGAAAAAAGGAGATTCTCTCTGTACTCCTCCCTCATTAGGCCTATAATTGAGTATAATGCCCCATTTGGTATGTACCTCTCCAAACACCTGCACCAACTAGAAAGCCCAAAGAAATACCTCAAGAGAATCCATGGCCTCCAACATCTGTCCTATGCGGACAGGCTCAAATCACTATCACTCTACACAGTATTATACAGATTGCTCAGAGGTGATCTGAGTCTCGCCTACAAAGCAAAATCGGACCCCGCCCTACTAGAGATGTTCCATATCCGTAAGTCTAACTCTTCACGCATTACCCGCTCAACAGGCCTAAATCTATTATGCGACATCAACAAAACCTGCTGGACAGACAGGTTCACCTCCCAGAGGCTGCCCAGTCTCTGGAATAGACTTCCCATACATGTCAGAGTATCTTGCTGCCGCACTTCAAGCGCAACACAGAGTGGATGGGAAACCACACTTTTTTCCAGGAGTTCTGGCGTTGACCCCTCATTGACAGGGGTGACAGGTGCTGACTGATGGTTTTTTTTTTAGGGATAAAGTCTTGGCTAGGCTTGTAAAGGCCCCAGGGCCATTGGTCTAGTAACCTCCTATGATCTACAACAGCAACAAAAAAAAACAAAGCTCTTTTATGGGTAGAGTGGTCTCCAACGTAGCTTTATTTTTGTTGATACTACAGTTCACAGGTGAACAGAATGACAGGCCTTTCTCATCTAGGCTCGAGTCAGAGAGAGGGATATTCATGCCCTCTGCTGGAAGAGCCACTCCTGATACAGAAGGAAAATACACTTAAAAGTACAAATTTGTCATATAGTCCTAGGAATTTCCAAGATCATTTCATCTTATGACAATTTATGCCTTTCAAGAACCTTACTCAAACTGCATCTCCTTTCTCAAGTTGGATCATACTAGACAACCCCAGAAGAAAATTTGTGGATACCAGTCTAGTCATCTAGGTTATGTTTCATGATGAGTTTCTACTGCTTAACATGCCACAAGAGTTTATTCCAGAAGTTTCGGAGGTGCAGACATATAAACCTGTCCCTCCACCAAGTTTTGTTTGAAATATATTCTAATGAAACAATGTACTCAATAACTGGTCTAATCAATAAAGAGTACCTCGTTAGACGTTGACAATATTCCTTTTCCAATTAGCTGTGCTAAATTAATTCCCTGATGACCACTGACATACGACTGTCAAAAAAGGGGAGAGCCATAATCCCATGTTCCTAGGTCCCTGACTAAATTTTCATTTTGTATTTCTGTGTTTTTATAGATGTACTATAATGGGGGTGAGGTGCAGAGTGCCAAAAGTGACAATACTGCACTTTTTATCATTTCATTTGAACCCATTTTCAGTACACCAAGACTTGTACCAGACAGAGTTCATGCTGGAGAGATTTGGGGTTCAGGAGTGATTTAATAAACAGAGTAGTCATCGGTAAACCAACCAAAGGTGGCAGAGGCTCTCACAGTGAGCATCAAGTGTCTGTTAAGTTTCTTTTCCCTCTGAATGTGCACATTCTTCTTTCTATTGGGATTGCTCTAGTTCCCCTGGGGTAAATCAAGCCTTACCACAGAATGTACATATATTACTTGTATGCACCACTCATATGCCTGATGTATGATGCTAAGAGAATGCAAAGACTTTAGTAAAACTAACCAGACATTGAGCTCATCTTGGCAGGAAATCCTACAGGTTATGAATACCGTAACAGTGATAACAGAAGGATATCAGCAATCCACAAACAAAAAAAAAAAAAAAATGTTTTCAAACAAAAGCAGGCACATGCGATTCTAAAATAAGAGAATCCATTCCCAAAGTGGTTACTTACTGGCCTCTAGAAGTCACCTGGAAGCAGCCAATGGGCAGATGAAGTAAAAGCACGCCAATACTTGACAGCAAAAGCAAAGCAAAACAGATGAGATGCTCTCTCATCTGTAAATCACAGATATATCCTTGACTAGGGGCACAGTGCAATTATGAGCTGGGGATATCTGTAAAAACTGAAGTCAGAAAGGAAATGCAGTACACATGCATCATCTTATAGCTTAACCCACATGGATGAAGGAATCACTCAGCAGGAGAAGCCCTTAAGAGGATGAAAATCAAGAAATGCAACACTCTAAAATGTATAACCCATATGTTTTAATTTACAAGCATAGTTTTGTCATTTCTGTCCAACTCTTTGTGATGTAGTGAGGTTCTTAGAAATAGAATTCCAACCCATTGTCACACACTTGAACTCTAAGCATCTGCTGGGGGGGGTTTCTCCCCAAGTCTTCTCTATATGAAGAGAAAATCTAAACTCTAACCCAACCAGCAAAAGGAAAAAGAAACATAACTAAGCCAGGGGCTACAGTACCATACATGGATTTTTCAAATTTCACTTTCTTCTGCTCCCTATACTGGCCTGGCCCACTGAGGAAGTGTGCGGATACTATTTACCTAAATGGGAATTTCACAATCCTCTGACCCCCACCACCCAAGCTGAGAATCGCTGGGCTGGAAAAGTCTTCTTGGCTAAAAATACCATACTATCCTAACTGGTTGACTTACAAACCAAGAAAAAAGATTTCTACCTGGCTCTACTTAACTAGATGGGAGTTTCACAATTCTTTACTACCCCCTGCTGAGAATCTTTGTGCTGGAAAGGTCATCCTGGCTAAAACTACTATACACCTATCTTAAAGGATAACAACGGGATATTAAAGTCGATTGCTCAACCTGCTGTCTTAGTCCCCATTGTTTGATACAGCCACAAAAAAATCACTGCAGCTTTAAAAAGTAATGCAGTCAACTGTTTTACCTCCCAGGCTTCCTAACTTTCCGTACTATTTTACTTTCACTTTGCAAAACAAGTTGAACACCCCCAAGCTGGCTCTTAAATGATGTCACATCTGCCACAGCTTTTGCTGTAGTTACCCAGATGTTTCCTCCCCCAAAGTGATGCAAGCGCTACCCGATTTGCATGCTCTATAGAAGAGCCAGTGAACCTCCCAAATTGTGATGTCAAAGCTGCCTTGCCCAGCCCAGTCTTAACGTAATATTAATGGGTATATGCTGTGTGGAACTCTGTGTAAGTGTACCCCGTCGACTGCATTTATCTGAGGGATATGAGGAAAGCTTGCATTGCCTGCATCTTCTCCAGCTTTTTTGTATGTGTGTGAATGCACGCATTGGGGGGGGGGTGCGTGTGTGAATGCACGCATTGGGGGGGGGTGCGTGGATGTGTGAATATGCACGCATTGGGGTGGTGGTGTGTGAATATGCACGCATTGGGGTGGTGGTGTGTGGATGTGTGAATATGCATGCAGGGGGGCCGGTGCATGGGCGTCTGAATGCACAGAGGGGGGCCGGGGGGGTGTGTGTGAATGCACGCAGGGGGCCGGGGGTGTGTGTGTGAATGCACGCAGGGGACCGGGGGTGTGTGTGTGAATGCACGCAGGGGACCGGGGTGTGTGTGAATGCACGAGGGGACCGGGGGTGTGTGTGAATGCACGAGGGGCCGGTGTGTGTGAATGCACGCAGGGGGCCGGGGGGGTGTGTGTGTGAATGCACGAGGGGGGTGTGTGTGTGAATGCACGAGGGGCCGGGGTGTGTGTGAATGCACGAGGGGCCGGGGTGTGTGTGTGAATGCACGAGGGGCCGGGGTGTGTGTGAATGCACGCAGGGGTGTGTGTGTGAATGCACGCAGGGGCCGGGGTGTGTGTGAATGCACGCAGGGGCGGGGGTGTGTGTGTGAATGCACACAGGGGCTGGGTGTGTGTGAATGCACACAGGGGGGGCGGTGTGTGTGTGAATGCACACAGGGGGGGCCGGTGTGTGTGTGTGTGTGTGTGTGTGTGTGTGTGTGAATGCACACAGGGGGGCCGGTGTGTGTGTGAGAATGCATGCAAGGGGGCCGGTGTGTGTGTGAGAATGCACACAGGGGGGCTGGGTGTGTATGTGTGAATGCACGCAGGGGGGCCGGGGTGTGTGTGTGTGTGTGTGTGTGTGTGTGTGTGTGTGTGTGTGTGTGTGTGAGAATGCACGCATGGGGGCCGGTGTGTGCGTGTGTGTGAATGCACAAGGGGGCCGGAGTGTGTGAATGAATGGGGGGGGCCAGGAGGGTGTGTGAATGCACACGGGGGGGGCCGAAGGGTGTGTGTGAATGCACACGGGGGCAGTGGGCGTGTGTGTGTGTGTGAATGCACACAGGAGGGGCGTGTGTGGGTGAATGCACACGGGGGGCGGGAGGGGCGTGTGGGTGAATGCACACAGGGGGGAGGGGCGTGTGGGTGAATGCACACAGGCGCGAGGGCGTGTGTGTGAATCCACACGGGGGGCCGGGTGGGCCATGTGTGTGTGAATGCACGCGGGGGGCGCCGGTGTGTGTGAATGCACGCAGGGGGCGGCGGTGTGTGTGTGTGAATGCACGCAGGGGCGTGTGTGTGTGTGTGTGAATGCACGCAGGGGGGCGGTGTGTGTGTGAATGTGTGTGTGTGTGTGTGTGTGAATGCACGAATTGGGGCCGTGTGTGTGTGTGAATGCACGCACGGGGGGCAAGAGCGCATGTGTGTGTGAATGCACGCAGGGGGCCCGGTGTGCGTGTGTGAATGCACGCAGGGGGCCCGGTGTGCGTGTGTGAATGCACGCAGGGGGCCCGGTGTGCGTGTGTGAATGCACGCAGGGGCCGTGTGCGTGTGTGAATGCACGCAGGGGGGCAGGTGTGCCTGTGTGTGAATGCACGCAGGGGGGCAGGTGTGCCTGTGTGTGAATGCACGCAGGGGGGCCGGTGTGTGTGTGTGAATGCACGCAGGGGGGCCGGTGTGTGTGTGTGAATGCACGCAGGGGGCCGTGTGTGTGTGTGTGTGTGTGTGTGTGTGAATGCACGCAGGGGGACTGGTGTGTGTGTGTGTGTGTGTGTGTGTGTGTGTGTGTGAATGCACGCAGGGGCCGGTGTGTGTGTGTGTGTGTGTGTGTGTGTGAATGCACTCGGGGGCCGGTGTGTGTGTGCGTGTGGTGTGTGTGTGAATGCATGCACGCAGGGGGCTGGTGTGTGAGTGAATGCACGCTGGGGCCGGTGCGTGTGAGTGAATGCACGCTGGGGCCGTGTGTGAGTGAATGCACAGGGGGGCGGTGCGTGTGAGTGAATGCACGAGGGGATGCGTGTGTGTGTGTATGCACGCGGGGGTGGCCGGTGTTTGTGAGCGAATGCACGCAGGAGGGCGGTGCAGTGGAGTGAATGCACGCAGGGGGGCCGGAGCGCGTGTGAGTGAATGCACGCAGGGGGGCCGGAGCGCGTGTGAGTGAATGCACGCAGGGGGCTGGCGTGTGTGCATGCACGCAGGGGGGCTGGTGCGCGTGTGTGCATGCACGCAGGGGCGAGGCGTGTGCATGCACGCAGGGGGCCGGCGGCGTGTGCATGCACGCAGGGGGGCGGTGCGGTGTGTGCATGCACGCAGGGGGCGTGTGTGCATGCACGCAGGGGGCCGGTGCGCCGTGTGCATGCACGCAGGGGGCCGGTGGCGTGCATGCACGCAGGGGCCGAGCGCGCGCGTGCATGCACGCAGGGGCCGAGCGCGCGCGTGCATGCACGCAGGGGCCGAGCGCGTGCGCGTGTGCATGCACGCAGGGGCCCGGTGTGTGTGTATGCACGCAGGGGCGATGTGCGTGTGTGTATGCACGCAGGGGCGATGTGCGTGTGTGTATGCACGCAGGGGCGATGTGCGTGTGTGTGTATGCACGCAGGGGGGCTGAGTGTGTGTGTGCACGCAGGGGGGCTGAGTGTGTGTGTGCACGCAGGGGGGCTGAGTGTGTGTATGCACGCAGGGGGGCTGGTGTGTGTGTGTGAATGTACGCAGGGGGGCTGGTGTGTGTGAGTGAGTGAAAGCACGCAGGAGGGCCAGTGTGTGTGTGAATGCACACAGCGGGGCCGTGTGTGTGTGAATGCACACAGGGGGGCCGGGTGTGTGTGTGAATGCACACAGGGGGGCCGGGGTGTGTGTGTGTGTGTGTGTGTGTGAATGCACACAGGGGGGCCGGGGTGTGTGTGTGAATGCACACAGGGGGGCCGGGGTGTGTGTGTGAGCATGTGTGAATGCACACAGGGGGGCCGGGGTGTGTGTGTGTATGTGTGAATGCACACAGGGGGGCCGGGGTGTGTGTGTGTGTGTGTGTGTGAATGCACAGGGGGCCGGGAGTGTGTGAATGTACAGGGGGGGGGCCAGGAGGGGCGTGTGTGTGAATGCACAGGGGAGAGGGGCCGGGTGTGTGTGTGAATGCACACGGGGCCAGTAGGGGCGTGTGTGTGTGTGTGAATGCACATGGGGGGGGTCGGGAGGGGCGTATGTGTGTGAATGCACACGGGAGGGGCGTGTGTGGGTGAATGCACGGGGCGGAGGGGCGTGGGTGAATGCACACAGGGGGGAGGGGCGTGTGGGTGAATGCACACAGGTGGGAGGCGTGTGTGAATGCACACGGGGCGGAGGGCATGTGTGTGTGAATGCACAGGGGCCGTGTGTGTGTGTGTGTGAATGCACGCAGGGGCAGTGTGTGTGAATGCACGCAGGGGGCCGTGTGTGTGTGTGAATGCACGGGGCGTGTGTGTGTGTGTGAATGCACGCAGGGGGGCCGGTGTGTGTGAATGCACGCAGGGGGCGGTGTGTGTGAATGCACGCGGGAGGGGGCGGTGTGTGTGAATGCACGTGGGAGGCGGTGTGTGTGTGTATGCACGCAGGGGCGATGTGCGTGTGTGTGTGTGTGAATGCACGCAGAGGGGCCGGTGTGTGTGTGTGTGTGAATGCACGCAGAGGGGCCGGTGTGTGTGTGTGTGAATGCACACAGAGGGGCCGGTGTGTGTGTGTGTGTGTGAATGCACGCAGGGGGGCCGGTGTGTGTGTGTGTGAATGCACGCAGGGGGCCGGTGTGTGTGTGTGTGTGTGAATGCACGCAGGGGGGCCAATGTGTGTGTGTGTGTGTGTGTGTGTGCAGGCACGCAGGGGGGCCGGTGTGTGTGTGCACGCAGGGGGGCCGGTGCATGTGTGTGAATGCACGCAGGGGGGCCGGTGTGTGTGTGTGTGTGTGTGAATGCACGCAGGAGGGCTGGTGTGTGTGAGTGAGTGAAAGCACGCAGGAGGGCCAGTGTGTGTGTGAAAGCACGCAGGGGGGCCGGTGTGTGTGTGTGTGAAAGCACGCAGGGGGGCCGGTGCGCGTGTGTGTGCATGCACGCAGGGGGGCCGGTGCGCGCGTGTGTGCATGCACGCAGGGGGGCCGGTGCGCGTGTGTGCATGCACGCAGGGGGGCCGGTGCGCGTGTGTGCATGCACGCAGGGGGGCCGGTGCGCGTGTGTGCATGCACGCAGGGGGGCCGGTGCAGATGTGTGCATGCACTAGGGGCCGGTGCGTGTGTATGCACGCAGGGGTTGTGTGTGTGTGTGTGTGCGCACGCAGGGGCGGTGTGTGTGTGTGTGTGTGTGTGTGTGTGTGTATGCACGCAGGGGCTGTGTGTGTGTGTGTGTGTGTGTGTGTGCACGCAGGGGCTGTGTGTGTGTGTGTGTGTGTGTGCACGCAGGGGCTGTGTGTGTGTGTGTGTGTGTGTGTGTGTGTGTGTGTGTGTGCACGCAGGGGGGCCGGTGTGTGTGTGTGAATGCACGCAGGGGGGCCGGTGTGTGTGTGTGTGTGTGTGAATGCACGCAGGGGGGCCGGTGTGTGTGTGTGAATGCACGCAGGGGGGCGGTGTGTGTGTGTGTGTGTGTGTGTGAATGCACGCAGGGGGGCCGGTGTGTGTGTGTGTGAATGCACGCAGTGTGTGTGTAAAAGCACGCAGGGGGGCCGGTGTGTGAGTGTGTGAAAGCACGCAGGGGGGCCGGTGTGTGAGTGTGTGAAAGCACGCAGGGGGGCCGGTGTGTGAGTGTGTGTGTATGTAAGCATGCAGGGGGCCGGTGTGTGTGTGTGTGTGTGTGTGTGTAAGCACGCAGGGGGGCCGGTGTGTGTGTGTGTGAAAGCATGCAGGGGCCGTGTGTGTGTGTGTGTGTGTGTGTGTGTGAAAGCACGAGGGGGCCGTGTGTGTGTGTGTGTGTGTGTGTGTGTGAAAGCACGAGGGGGCCGGTGTGTGTGTGTGTGAAAGCACGCAGGGGGCCAGTGTGTGTGTGTGTGAAAGCACGCAGGGGGGCCGTGTGTGTGTGTGAAAGCAGGGGGGTGTGTGTGTGTGTGTGTGTGTGTGTGTGTGTGAAAGCACGAGGGGCAGTGTGTGTGTGAGTGAAAGCACTGGGGCGGTGTGTGTGTGTGTGTGAATGCACGCAGGGGTGTGTGTGTGTGTGAATGCACGAGGGGCAGGGGGCGTGTGTGTGTGACTGCACGCAGGGGGCCGTGTGTGTGTGACTGCACGCAGGGGCGGTGTGTGTGTGACTGCACGCAGGGGGCGGTGTGTGTGTGACTGCACGCAGGGGCGGTGTGTGTGACTGCATGCAGGGGGCCGGTGTGTGACTGCACGCAGGGGGCAGTGTGTGTGTGACTGCACGGAGGGGGGCCGGTGTGTGTGTGACTGCACGCAGGGGGGGTGTGTGTGTGACTGCACGCAGGGGGCCGTGTGTGTGACTGCACGCAGGGGGCGTGTGTGTGTGACTGCACGCAGGGGGCCGTGTGTGTGTGACTGCACGCAGGGGAGCCGGTGTGTGTGTGACTGCACGCAGGGGGGGAGCCGGTGTGTGACTGCATGCAGGGGGGGGCCGGTGTGTGACTGCACGCAGGGGGGGCCGGTGTGTGTACCATTCCTGGAAATACTACAGACAAAATGTCAAACTAATCAATTTTCTGAAAAGCCCTACTGTGGGTTGGGAGGGTGGCCTAATGGTTAAGGTGTTTGCCTTACAAACACAAGGTGCAGGGTTGGAGTCTCAAGGTATAATTGGCTAGGCTTAAAATGGCTTGCAAGGGCAGTTAGCCTAGTACTAATCTATGAACATATGATGTGACAAAGCACAGTGAGGAAGTACAGGCAAAAGTACAGTAACAGCTGCATAATATTAAAAATGACCATGCATAGACATTAATTGCATCTTATAGGTTCATAGGTTGGTACTAGGCTATCGGCCCTAAGGCCTATGCAAGCCTAGCCACAACAATTCCCTGGAAATTTTTTGCCACAACATTTACTTTTTTTACATAGGAAGCATATGTTTGTCACAATTAACAGAGAACACTACATGAGATTACATGAAGTATAAAACTGTAATTTTCTTAAATTACCACTTAAAAAACACATGCAACTGCTGTCATGCAAGTCCTTGAAAAAAATCTTTTTTTTATAGTCTGTCATTTGTTAGCTATTTAACCACAGTGTAAAGACAAAATTGGGAGTTTGGTTTGCAAAGAAGTGATTTTTCCCAGTGCTATAGAGCTTGAATCTAAATTTGACAGGAGGAGTGCAAGTAAGTGTCCCACTGTAAGGAAGGAAAGGCTGTGAGAAGCAAACAGTACATTAGTCTGGCCACCTGCTGTGAACTGTCAATCACATGCAAATAATGGGTCAAATTACCCTTCGCTCTTTGAAAGCTAGGGAAGGTAGGTGTGAAGAGGAGGGGACTTAACCAGAGGAACTAGATTTCTTTTGTCAAGCCTGAATTAGCATTTCTAAGAACAGCAATTAAATGCACTTTGCAGTTCTGTGGCATTTGCACTGCTTGGGTTTGAAGTAGTCATTGAAAAAGGATAAAATGTTAACCAAAGCTAGGTGTTTACAACACAGCAGTTAATACCTGCAAAGTAGTACAGTGACAGTAGCTCTAAAGATATAGTGCAGATGAGACACATTTTTTTGATATGAACAATGCATACTGGGATACATAGAGGCAGACTAAACTTTTGGAATTCCTCAAATATACCAGACCCCATGTGGCCAGACTCAGAAATTATGTATAAAAATATCTAAAAACCTGTAAATAGTCCAAGAGTGGTGTTAAAATGTAGGAAACGCCAAACCATGAAATAAACACGTCTGAGTGAGGGCTCGGTTGTCCTTTAAGAACTGGTTGATATATAAACTTCAAGGTAAAAAAAAAAAAAAAGACGACTTCTACCTGGCTCTATGTAGATCTCCCAGTTGTTCTACCCTTACATAGAGTAACTTATTTTTGTTAAATTAAAACGGACTTTCATTGTATTATTGGTTCATACTAGGCTATCTGCCCTAGGGCATTTATAAGCCTAGCCAGAGTTGTGTGGCTTTCACCAATCCTTAGGTTGAAGAATACTATACCCATTAGTTTGCCGTGCCTCTGTCCAGCAGTGATACAGAGATGATCCCCGGGGGTAAACCTACGATCTCCCATCCACTGGTCAAGATTCCTCTTGAACAGAGCCAGCGAGGTGCTCTGTCTCACATGGACCGGGATTCTGTTCCAGAGCATAGGGAGTCTCTGGGTGATGAATCTGTCCCTCCAGCACGTCCTATTTATATAGGTTCATAGGTTCATAGGTTCATACTAGGCTATCTGCCCAAGGGCATTTATAAGCCTAGCCCATAGTTATGTGGCTTTCGCCACCCCTTTAGTTTGAATAAAAACTATGCCTATCATTTTGCTGTGCCTCTGTCAAGCAGTGACGCTGAAGTAATCCCTGGGGTATATCTGCAATCTCCCATCCATTGGTCAAGATTCCTCTTGAACAAGACCAGAGAGGTGCTCTGCCTCACATGTACCGGGATTTTGTTCCACAGCATAGGGAGTCTCTGGGTGATGAATCTGTCCCTCCAGCACGTTCTATTTATAACCGTGTCAAGGTTTAAGTCTCCGCCCTTGTGGTTCTGAGGGATCTAGATTTTTGAGGTGAAGCATATTCATCAAATCTGGGTTTGACATGGCCTTATATGTCAGGCACAGGTCACCTCTGAGCAAGCGGTATGAGACTGAATAGAGCTGGAGTTCTTTCAGTCGGGCAGCATAAGACATATTTTTGAGACCCTTTATCCTTTTGGTGAGGAACTTTTGGGGCCTTTCAAGCTGCAGCAGGTGTCTGGTCAGATACATTCGAACGGGCATTGTACTCAATCATAGGTCTAATAAGTGATGAGTACAGGGGACGATGACCTCCCTTGATCTAGATGTGAATCCCTTCATGATCAGGTGGGTGATATAGAAGGTTTTCCTAACTACTTTAGCAACATGAGTGTCAAACGAAAGGCTACTGTCAACCTGGGTCCCCAGATCTCTGATGACTTTTCTGTGCTCAGTGGATTGCCACCTATATGGTAGCTAGGGGTAGCCTTGTTTTTCCCAAAGGGTATGACTATGCATTTTTGGCGTTTAACTTCAGGCCATGGCTCTGGCACCAGTTATCCATTTCTGTGAGGCCCTTCTGGAGGATATCTGTGTCAGATGTGTTTTCGACTATGGCGCCAGTTTGCAGTCATCTGCAAACTTTGTCAGCCATAACCCTCCTGTGTTTGCTTGTACTTCAGAAAAGTAGATGCTGAACAAGAGTGGACCCAGGACTGAGCCCTGTGGGACACCACTTGTGACAGGCTTTGAGTCTGACATGGCTCCAGCAACGCTGACCCTGTGGGTTCTGTCACTTAGCCAGTTTGCAACCCATCTTGTGATGTATGGGTTTACATTCAAGCTGATGAGTTTTTCGATGATACCTGAGTGGGGTATTGTGTCGAAGGCCTTTGCCAGGTCGAGGTAGGCTGTATGGACTGCCTTTCCCTCATCAATGGCCTTGGTGACTGTCTCGAAAAAGTCAACCAAGTTTAAGAGGCAGGATCTGCCTTTGACAAAGCCAAACTGAGTTGGATCCAAAGTCTGCAAGTTCCCTATGTCTTTATTTATGAGTTCCATTATGATCCTCTCCATGGCTTTGCAGATAAGGCTTGTCAAGCTAATGGGGCGGTAATTTCCAGGGTCTGTGGAGGCACCGCCTTATGAAGTGGGACCACAGTCGCGTGCGCCACTCCTTGGACGTATCCTGAGGTGCGGCTAAGATTAAACAGCTGTCCTAACTGTGGGTTTAATTCCTCATTGAGTTCATGAAGCACACAGCCGGGGACACCATCCGGTCCCATGGATGCTGTGTTTTTGCCTTAGTGAGGGCAGTTCTCACCTGGGCGTTGGAGATGTTTGGGGGCTACAATCCTCTGGAATAGATATCTCTCCTTTTGGGGAGGGGAGAAGTGTGCACTGAACCTGTCAGCCAGTATGTTGGCAATGTGTGTAGGTTCAGTAATTTTCACATCATTTTGAACTAATTCTGAGCATATCTGGGAGTTTCCTCCTAGGTTTCTAACATAGCTAAAGAAGGCCTTATGATTCTCTTTAGAGTCCTTGGCGATTTTTCTCTCAAAATTTGCCTTGGATGATTTTATGAGAGCTCTTAGTTTTTACTTATAATGATCAAAGGTGTCTTACCTTTCAAGGATTTTGCTCTATCTTGTAGTAGCTTCCTCCTTTTGTTGTAGAGCTTGTTTATGGCTGGGGTCCACCAGACTGGACGCTTGCCTTTGGTACAGAGAGTCTTAGTTTTGTTTGGGATTGCCTGATCCATGCAGTCCTGTAGGTGCTGGTAGAAGGCATTTGTAAGTGATTCAGCGGTTTGAGTAATGTTTACCACTGGCTCAGGGGCCTTAAAGGAGACCACACTAGTTTTTAGAAGTGTGAAATCGGCTTTTGAGAAGTTTTTCACTGTGGTCTTTTTGTTTCAGGTGGGGCGGGATGAGGACCTCCAGCGAGATTAGTTTATGATCTGATCTCACCAGTGAGGGGTATACTTCGGTGTTGAACATTTTGATCCCATGTTCGTGATGATGAGATCAAGTATGTTTTCTCCTCTTGTGGGGATGGTGACTAGTTGTTCCATGGCATTTGAGTTTATGAACTCCAGGAATCTTTGGGTTAGAGTGTTCGGGCTTGAGTAGTGTTCCCAGTCTATATTAGGGTAGTTAAAGTCACCTAGTATGATGGTGTTTGGAGATACATTTATCCTCCAATGTTTTCAGGAAGGCCATGTGAGGTTCCTGAGTTTGAGAGGGTGGCCTGTAACATGCTACAAATTGCAGAGCAGTCTTGCCTATGGTTAATTGCACCTGGATGGTGTCCGATGCATCATGCGTTGCCACCAACCTTGAGGTGTGGGTGTCCTTTATGAATATGGACACCCCCCCCTCCTTTCTTGGTGTTGTCCGGATTTTGGGGCCGGAACGCATGATATGAGGTGAAACCTGTTAGTGCTGGGGTGCTCTCAGGAGCCTTGAACCAGGTTTCTGTCACAGCACAGACATCGATGTTCTCCATATTGAGAAGGGCCTCGAGTGCGTGCATCTTGAGATTGAGACTTCTGGCATTGAGCAGCATTACCCTTAGTTTTTCCTTTTGGTGTTCTAGGGTGGTAGGTTTAGAATTTGAGCCTTGCCTAAAAAAGGCACTATGGGGGTGGCAAGAGCCTTTGCCAATATCCGGAAGCCCAGGGGTGACAGGTGCAAGCCGTCCCTTGCGAAGCAGCGTGGCTTGTCCAGCATGTCATCCCAGGCAGACAGACATTGGATCCCCTTTGAGGTTTAAGTCTCTTGCTCTTGTGGCTCTGGTGGATTTGGATTTTTTGAGGTGGAGCATGTCCATTAATTCCGGGTTGGACATGGCCTTGTATGTCAGGCACAGGTCACCTCTGAGCAGACGGTATGCGACTGAATAGAGCTGGAGTTTCTTCAGTCGGGCAGCATATGGCATATTTTTGAGCCCCTTTATCCTTTTGGTGAGGAACTTTTGGGGTCTTTCCAATTGCTGCAGGTGTCTGGTAAGATGCATTCCGGATGGGGCATTGTATTCAATCATTGGTCTGATAAGTGAAGAGTACAGGGGAACAATGACCTCCCTTGATCTGGATGTGAATCCCTTCATAATCAGGTGGGCAATGTAGAAGGTCCTCCTAACCACTTTGGCAATGTGAGTGTCAAAAGAAAGTTTACTGCCAACTTGGGTCCCCAGGTCCCTGATAACCTCTTCTGTGCTTAATGGATTGCCACCTATGTGGTAACTTGGGGTTACCTTGTTTTTACCAAAGGGTATGACTATACATTTTTTGGCGTTTAGCTTAAGGCCATGGCTCTGGCACCAGTTATCCGTTTCTGAGACCTCTCTGAAGGATATCTGTGTGATGGATTTAAAACTATGGCGCCCAGTTTGCAGTCATCTGCAAACTTTGTCAGCCAAAATCCTTCTATGTTTGCCTGCACTTCTGAAAAGTAGATGCCGAACAAGAGGGGGCCCAGGACTGAGCCCTGTGGGACACCGCCAGACCGGCTTGGAGTCTGACATGGCACCAGCAACTCTAACCCTGTGGGTTCTGTCCTTGAGCCAGTTTGCAACCCATCTTGTGACATATGGGTTTACATTTAAGCTGGTGAGCTTTTCTATGATACTCGAGTGGGGTATTGTGTCGAAAGCTTTTGCAAGGTCAAGGTAGGCTGTGTGAACTGCCTTACCCTCATCAATGGCCTTGGTGACTGTTTCAAAAAAGTCGACCAAGTTCAAGAGGCATGATCTGCCCTTGACAAAGCCGAACTGGGTAGGATCCAATGTCTGTAGGTCCCCTATGTCTTTATTTATGAGTTCCATTATGATCCTCTCCATAGCTTTGCAGACCAGGCTTATTAAGCTTATGGGGTGGTAATTACCAGGGTCCGTAGAAGCACCGCCTTTGTGGAGTGGGACCACAGTCGCCGTACACCACTCTTTGGGTACGTATCCTGTGGTAAGGCTAAGATTAAACAGCAGCCTTATGTGTGGGTTTAGTTCCTCATTGAGTTCGTGTAGCACACAGCCGGGGTATTAACTACAAGTGCAACTTAGTTTTCCCCCGGCACTGGTGTGCACATAAGCTCGGTTGCCCCCAGCCCGCTGTGTCAGCGCTTCTATCTTAACACTTGTGCTCCAAAGCCACAGTCACCTCCCTCTTCTCACTCTCTACACACTTTTAGCTAGAGTTTTCTACATTTACACTGTAAACTCCCCTTAAGAACTTTCTCCCTCTTGACCACTCCACTCCCCCTTGTGCCCTACTCTTAAGACCTCACTGATCGTTTCTATACTTCTGCAATCTGCCATCTGCTCTGCCACTACCCAGCCTTCCGTCTTTTCCACACTGTTTCCCACTTACTCTTTACCAACCTTTCTCTCTACTATATCCTATTTCTTTTCTAATGGGCTCACTCCTATCTTCTCATCTCAAGTTACTCTCTTGCCCCCACTTACTGCTCCTCCTCCCATTTCTCTCTCTCCACACAATCTCCACCTCCTGCTTTTCCCCTCCCATATTCACCTGACGTTTACTTAGCTTTCCACTTCCATCTGGCACAAGTTTTAATTTCCACACTCTTCTGCTCTCTTCTCTACCCCTGCCAACTGAGGAAGTGTGTGCATGCCATGTAAGTTCTGAAATTGATTTACTTCTTCTTTTCACTTCCTTGCTTTTATCTAGTGATACTGACCTACTTTTATTACCAGCATTTAATCACCTGCTGTGCTTTTACTGGTACAGTTCTTGAGGTATCTCTGTAAAGAATATTCAGTTGTTTCAGTAGTAAATACTGTATGCAGTAATTTATAGGGTACTGCTTCTTAGTTAGGTTCTACATATCAGTGCTTTCCAACGATCCTTGTGTTGTAAGTGGACTGATTGCACAGTCTCACTGATTTTTAATTCAGTAGTGAATTTGTTTGCCATCCATTACTCACATGTGAATTGCTCTCATTAGTAATGATAAATGTGACTCAAATGTTTTCTTTTACTTAGTGCTAATTACCTTACTGTTGCTGCAACTTAGCATGACTGGATTTTGCTTCTTCTTGAGTGCTATAGTAACAGTCTGTCTATGGATCCTTCTGTCGTCCATTCTTGAGGCACAGGAAACACTAGCTCCCTCTATAAAACTAGTGACTGAAAGAGTGTTCTGTTTGTGGTGGGCATTAAAACTGACAGCAACGCCTTAAACTGTCAGTGTCCATTAATTTTATTCCCTACTCAGCCCAGCTCAGCAACGTGCTTGGCTGCAATAGAAACACTATTATTATGGTGTATTCGTGCCTATGCCTTGGATGTCGGACTTAATGCACTAGTGGTGCTGTTTAACTGTGACTCAAAATGCACGTCTATCTGGCATTTCATTTAAATGAAGCTTGCTAAATTCCCTAACAAATCTGTTAACTATTTCAATTTAATGAGGCATCCTTCCTTACAATTTGTTTCCACAAAACAGATGTCTACTTTCTACTTCATTTAACTGAAGCTAGCCAAATCCTTAAATCCTTTAGTACTTCAATTTAAGGAGGCATACATACTGACATAATGACACTCTACTACCAGATGTTCATATTTTAACTAAAACGGAGCTTCAACTACAACGGTGTTGTAATACTGTTAATAGATATAAAATGGATGCCTACCTTGCATTTTCATCCAGTTGAAGATAGCTATATCCTTAAACTGAAATTTTTGAAGGGAAAGTTATCGAGGCATTCACCCAGACTCTACCCTGAGAATTGTTGGGCTGGAAAGGTCTTTCTGGCTAAAAGTACCATACACCTAGCCTAAGAACTGGTTCACCTATAAACTTCAAGAAAACAGATTTCTACCTGGCTCTACACAAGTCTCCCATTCATTCTACCCTTACTCAGAGTAACTTATTGGTGTTAAATTAAAATACAATGCATTGTATTAAGTGCTATTTAGTTTTTTTTTTTTTTTCCTGGCATTGCTGTGCACACAAACCTTGGTCGCCCCAACTCCTCTATCTCAGCACTCCTATCTTAACACACTGCTTTCTTCAGACTTGTGCTCCGAAGACAGACCCCCCACCCCCCGCCCCAATCTCCTCTCTCTGCACTCTTTAGCTAGGCTTTTCTACATTTTACACTGTTGACTCTCCTCAGGAACTTTCTCCCTCTTAACTACTCTACTCACCCTTGTGCCATACTCTTGTGTTATAGTGTGATAGTTTCTATAATTCTGCAATCCACTGATCTTGGCTCTCCAACAACAGGGTTGGGAGGGTGGCCTAATGGTTAAGGTGTTTGCCTTACAAACACAAGGTGCAGGGTTTGAGTCTCAGAAGTGATAGTTGGCTAAGCTTAAAATGGCTCACAAGGGCAGTTAGCTTAGTACTAACCTATGAACCTAAATACAATAAAAAAAATAAATAAATAACACAAAGAGCCAGCAGAAGTGACTTAAAAGATATTTGTATTCACAAATACATACAGCAAAGACAAACCGGTTTCGGCTGGAACAACACAGCCTTCCTCAGTGTATAGAAGCAAATCAGAAAAAACATGCTGTTTAAATAATATAAAGCCATTTCCCATTGGTTGAACATTCATAAATATTCATTAAGTCCGGGGGGAAATAAACCCCCAAGCTTAATAATCCACTTTTTTCTTTATTATTTAATATATTGTGCCATCCAGTTTTATTCATCCGATTCCCACAGATTACATCAATAACCATAAACTTAAATTCCGCAGTAGAGTGCATTAACTGATGTTTATACAAAGCATTTGTAATTATTTTATGTTTGATGTTACTCATATGTTCCGAAATCCGTGATCTTAATGGGCGAGACGTCTGCCCTACATAGAATGCTCCACAGTGGCAAGTAGCAAGGTAAATAACCCAATCATTGCTACAATTAGCAAAAAAGCCTAAATCATATACCTTGGAGCAATTTCTACTGGAGAACGCTTTGGACGTGTTGACATGTTTGCAACTGGAACAATGACCACATGGGAAACATCCATATACAGTTTTACCTGACAGCGTGGTCTGTTTATGTACAAAGTGTTTGCTATCACAAAATTTATAGTGATTGAAATAGGATTTCAAGTTTTTACCATTTCTATATGAGAAGGTGCATCTGTCTGGAATAATATTGGCAATAGTGTGATCAGATTGCAAAATATTCCAGTTCCTACGAACACTGTCTAACAAACAGTTAGTGTTTCGAGCATAGGTGGTGGTGAATCTTAATGTGGTTGGTGTAACACCTGTATGGTCTCTGTATTGAAGTAAATCTGATCTATCCATATTATATACCTGGTTTTCGGCCGTTGTTATATTACCAACTTTGTATCCCCTTTGTTTGAACCTATCCGTTAAATCACTTTGATTCAGACAAAATGTAGATGGTTTCGAACAAATACGTTTGGCTCTTATGAACTGAGATTTGGGAATGTTCCTAGTAATATGCGGTGGATGGTAGCTGGAAGCATGCAGGAGTGAATTATATTGTGGGAACTTTCTGTACATTTCAGTTTCTAAAGTGCCATCAGGCAACTTGTGTACAAGGACATCCAAAAATGTGATATTTTTTATATCATGATGTTCAGTAAATGACAGTCCCCATTCATTGTTGTTAAGATATAAAAGAAAATCTGCACGTCCAGATTCAGTACCTCTCCAAACCAACCACACGTCATCTAGGTAACGTCTCCGTATGTCCATATCAGGTAAAAAAGTGTTTCTGGTAGAATCATAAATAATCATTGATTCAACATAAGCCATGAAAAGGTCAGCATATATAGGGGCAAAGGATGCCCCCATAGCTGTACCTTTAGTTTGCCAGAAGCACAAATCTTTATAATAGAATACATTGCATGTAAGAACATACCTAGCCATGTCAACCAAAAAGGAATTGAATAATGGAGAATACAATTTGGTAATATCTAACCAATATGCCAAAGCTTTTAATCCTGCCTGGTGTGGTATATTTGTATAAAGTGCACTCACATCTAATCACACTCAAACCGCTGAATCACTTACAAATGCCTTCTACCAGCACCTACAGGACTGCATGGATCAGGCAATCCCAAACAAAACTAAGACTCTTTGTACCAAAGGCAAGCGTCCAGTCTGGTGGACCCCAGCCATAAACAAGCTCTACAACAAAAGGAGGAAGCTACTACAAGATAGAGCAAAATCCTTGAAAGGTAAGACACCTTTGATCATTATAAGTAAAAAACTAAGAGCTCTCATAAAATCATCCAAGGCAAATTTTGAGAGAAAAATCGCCAAGGACTCAAAAGACAATCATAAGGCCTTCTTTAGCTATGTTAGAAACCTAGGAGGAAACTCCCAGATATGCTCAGAATTAGTTCAAAATGATGTGAAGATTACTGAACCTACACACATTGCAAACATACTGGCTGACAGGTTCAGTGCAAACTTCTCCCCCCCCCGAAAAGGAGAGATATCTATACCAGAGGATTGTAGCCCCCCAAACATCTCCAATGCCCAGGTGAGAACTGCCCTCTCCAAGGCAAAAAACACAGCATCCATGGGACCGGATGGTGTCCCTGGCTGTGTGCTCCACGAACTCAATGAGGAATTAAACCCGCAGTTAGGACAGCTGTTTAATCTTAGCCTCACCTCAGGATACGTACCCAAGGAGTGGTGCACGGCGACTGTGGTCCCACTTCACAAGGGCGGTGCCTCCACCGACCCTGGTAATTACCGTCCCATTAGCTTGACAAGCCTCATCTGCAAAGCCATGGAGAGTATCATAATGGAACTCATAAATAAAGACATAGGGAACTTGCAGACTTTGGATCCAACCCAGTTTGGCTTTGTCAAAGGCAGATCATGCCTTTTAAACTTGGTTGACTTTTTCGAGACAGTCACCAAGGCCATTGATGAGGGAAAGGCAGTCCATACAGCCTACCTCAACCTGGCAAAGGCCTTCGACACAATACCCCACTCGGGTATCATCGAAAAACTCATCAGCTTGAATGTAAACCCATACATCACAAGATGGGTTGCAAACTGGCTAAGTGACAGAACCCACAGGGTCAGAGTTGCTGGAGCCATGTCAGACTCGAAGCCTGTCACAAGTGGTGTCCCACAGGGCTCAGTCCTGGGTCCACTCTTGTTCGGCATCTACTTTTCTGAAGTACAAGCAAACACAGGAGGGTTATGGCTGACAAAGTTTGCAGATGACTGCAAACTGGGCGCCATAGTCGAAAACACATCTGACACAGATATCCTTCAGAAGGGCCTCACAGAAACAGATAACTGGTGCCAGAGCCATGGCCTAAAGTTAAACGCCAAGAAATGCATAGTCATACCCTTCGGGAAAAACAAGATTACCCCTAGCTACCATATAGGTGGCAATCCACTGAGCACAGAAGTCATCAGGGATCTGGGGACCCAGGTTGACAGTAGCCTTTCGTTTGACACTCATGTTGCTAAAGTAGTTAGGAAACCCTTCTACATTGCCCACCTGATCATGAAGGGATTCACACCTAGATCAAGGGAGGTCATCGTCCCCCTGTACTCATCACTCATTAGACCTATGATTGAGTACAATGCCCCATTCGGAATGTATCTGACCCGACACCTGCAGCAGCTGGAAAGGCCCCAAAAGTTCCTCACTAAAAGGATAAAGGGTCTCAAAAATGTCTTATGCTGCCCGACTGAAAGAACTCCAGCTCTATTCAGTCTCATACCGCTTGCTCAGAGGTGACCTGTGCCTGACATATAAGGCCATGTCAAACCCAGATTTGATGAATATGCTTCACCTCAAAAAATCTAGATCCCTCAGAACCACAAGGGCGGGAGACTTAAACCTTGACACTGTTATTAATAGAACGTGCTGGAGGGACAAATTCATCACCCAGAGACTCCCTATGCTGTGGAACAAAATCCCGGTACATGTGAGGCAGAGCACCTCGCTGGCCTTGTTCAAGAGGAATCTTGACCAATGGATGGGAGATCGCAGATATACCCCAGGGATTACTTCAGTGTCACTGCTTGACAGAGGCACAGCAAAATAATAGGCATAGTTTTATTCAAACTAAAGGGGTGGCGAAAGCCACATAACTATGGGCTAGGCTTATAAATGCCCTTGGGCAGATAGCCTAGTATGAACCTATGAACCTATGTACATAGAAGCCAATCAGCCTCAAGTTGTGTATCTGATATTATTTGCAGAAAGTTCATTGTATCTTGTAACCTCGATCTAATGGATGGTAATAAAGGTTTTAAATATTTGGTCAGAAACAGACAGCGGTTCAGTAACATAGCCTTTGCCAGATACTATGGGTCTGCCCGGAGGATTGGTAGCATTCTTGTGGATTTTAGGTAAAAAATAGATATATTGGGCATTAGAATTAGTTACTGACAAGTGTTGAAAAGTGTCATTGTTAATAATAGCCCGATCTTTGGCATCAACAAGAAAGCATTTAATGCATTTAATAAGTCTTGATGTAGGGTCGACAGACATATGAGAATAGTATCTGGTATCAAAAAGCTGTCTACGAGCCTCACCATCATAATCTACCCAGTTCTGCACAACCACAGCACCTCCCTTGTCTGCTGTAGTAATAACAACATCCTTATTGTTCTGTAGATCACAGATGGCCTGTTTCTCAATAGATGATACATTGTTATATTTGACAACAGCATCAGAACTGAAGTGTAGATCTTTGAGCACACTATTTAAAAACAAAGAACTGTCATTCATAGGTGGTACAAAACTGGATTTGTGAAAGATGCATTTACCATGATCCACATTACTTCCAGAATCACCAAAAAATAATCTAAGATTAAGCAATCTGCAAAAATTAACTACATCTTGAGCAAGTGCATCTTCAGAAATCATAAAACCAGGTATAAAACTGAGGCCTTTATTTAGAATAGAAATATGTATAGGGGATAGAACAAAATTAGACAAATTTAACACATTGTTAAATTTTGCACCATTCAATTTTTCAGGGCCATTGCTAATAATCCTTGAATATTTTGAACCATTTCGATGTTTACGTCCCCCCCGCCTACGTTTGGTCCTAAAGGGACAGCCCCAGGTGTTCTTTTGGGAGAGGGAGACCCCGATGCTGCCAGGGATTCGTTATCTGTGCCAGATGATGTATCCTCAAAAGATGAGGTGGTCTCATTATAGTTTTTACATAGAATGGACCTAGGTCTTTTGCGTTTCATGGTAGATGCTGGAGGATTATTAAACCTCACATGCTTGGTCTGATGCAAAAATGGATTCCCACGTAAATAATCTTCCTGGTCCCTATGGAATTTTTTCATTTTCCTAGATTTTAATTCAGCGTCATATTTTTTAAGGTCTACCGCTACCTTATTCAATCTAACTTCAAATGAAGGTTCTTTCTCAAAGACTTTTAATTTGTCCGCTAGAGCAGTTATGCTTGTTAGCCCCGTCAATTGCCCTATTGTGAAAATTTTGCAATTCTGTAACAAAAGCCATAGTGGCTTCCTGTTGCATTTTAGACCAGTTTTTGGTCAACGCATCATCCATACTATTAACATGGGGGATCGTACGAATACGTAACCCCCTGGGGATAATATTGGCGGCCTGATATGCCCTAAAGAGCTTGCTGTGCCATACATTTGCACGCAATTGTCTGAGCTGCTTGTTAAGATCATCAATCAAAATTTGACATGATTACTCCAGACTGCTTGATTCTATAGGTTCAATACTCCCATTATTATTGTTAGATAGACCAAAGACCCCAAGGTCTTCCCTGTCTGCAACCAAACCCGAGATAAGGTTTGATAAATCCATGCTAATAAATGCAATTGAAAAAATTATACTGTCGATGTTAGTATCAAAAAAATTGAACCAAGACGGTCCAAACAAATAATTTCTGTATAAATAGCTGTCAATAATGGTTGCTTATGAACAGATCCACGACAGCTGGATAGCACAATGGACAATAACAGCAGAACATATCACGTAATGAATAAAAAAGAGCTGCGTCCACATCAATACCAAAGAATGCCAATGGTCTAATCAAAAATAGTAAATACCAATTATTATAGTAAGTGCATATTGGGGGGGGGGGGCAAACAAGAAATAAAGCAAGAGCGGACAATATATGAAATTCAATATGAGCTGAATGGAAATCTAGATAACATTACCTAAATCAAAAATAACAAGGACAAAGGACCAACCCCAATGAGACCAAAACAATCTGGTCACAATGATAACGAAAAACAAACACTTCAAGAAGTATTATGTGTGTGTTTCATATGCCTGATTGTGTCAAATACTTAAACATCCCACAATTATAAAAATCGTAGGGAAATGATGTACATATATTGTAGACAACCTAAAGTATTAGCATAGTACAAAAAAGGCATACCACTGAATAACTACTGCTAGATAAATGGGCTAGTAGAAAAAAGTGCATGGATCATAATCCATACTAATATGATATGTTAGAACCATGATGAAATCGTTCAGGACCAAACCAACCCAATTATACAGGTAATATATTCAATGTGTAGGAAATTTGAATATAGATCCACAATTGGAACCCACAAAAGAAATGTATAAACCCTAAGCATAAATATGAATAGCAATTATCACATATAGTATCAATTGCAAAAACAATACCATATCTATTGATGAAAAAAGGAGATACATACGTCCATAGGTAATAACCTAAGACCGGAAGTATCAGCAATGACTGTCATATAACTGTCATATAACAAATTATTGTAATTATCTCTTAGAAAATATATGAATGGAGCACATATTAAAGACTATATTCATCAAAGTTGACATACAAAAACACAATCCCCAAATATGAAGATACCAAACTACTGAATATATAATTCAAAACAATATGCAAGAACAAGGTAGATATTGTCATGAATATCAACTCAGATAAGCATATAACTATATAAGCAACAATAAGTTGGGTCATAGATAGATGTTAACAAAAAACATATAGACCCAATATACAATATTTATTGCTTAGTAATATGCATAAAAATGTGGTAAATAACACTAACTAGAGTTATATGCGTGCTTAACCAGAGCACGTAAGTATGTCCGTGATATACTAATGTTTTAAAGTCAAATGTTTGAAAAAGAAGAATGTAGTAATAGATTCCACAAACCACGTAATTGGAAGTCCAAAGCAGTATGTTGCACAGCGTGGTTATAGATGTTAAATGACTGAAAAAGTGCATGTAGTTAAATAGTCCACACACACTTGCTCGAACAGTCCAGCAAATGTTTAAAACGCGCAATATGGCTCCCAAATTAACTGCAAGACCAAGATGTATTTAGGCCATACACAAACAGTTAAAGAAAAAATCACGTAGCGTTCTTCATAGTAAACAGATGATACTTGATAGTATATTAATCCTCAGAAGTGTAAATAAAGTATATACACGACATAACGATCCATGTCCCGGACCATCCAAATGACGTCGCAGTGAAACCCACGAAAAAAATCAAGTAATCAAATGAGACGACAGTTCAGTGAGCATATATTCCACAAAAACCATCCAAATAGCGTCGCTATAAAGCACGCAAAAAAGTAAATCTGGATGCCAATACGAAGACAGTTCAGTGAATACGTACTCACCAAAAGTCACAAAAACATAGAAAAATCAACAGATTGGAACCACAAAAATTCCATCCAATAATAATACCTTGTACTTGCATATAGTCCCAATTCCATATACGATTAATGTTGAATTAATCAAATCTTCAGGTTAAACAAATTAGTCCATACGCATTCCAGCATCAAACGTTAGATGAAAGCAAATGCAGAGTGACTTGACACGCACCTTGCAACCAAAATGGTGACATCGGAAAATCACTCTATACTTAAGATATGCACAAAAGCATCTCTGTAGCAGGATGGTAGATGGATATAAATCCACAAAATAGTAAAAATGTGGATCACAAATGGGAAAATTACATAGCAGGTAATGGCTGCTACAACGAATCCCTGTAGCAGCATCGAAGTCACAGGCCCCAGCAGGAAGTCAAAGGAGGATTATCAGGAAATCAGGTCTCCTGCACGAGAGCAAATGCCAGGCTCAACAAGCAAATACAATAAAAAACACAAAGAGCCAGCAGAAGTGACTTAAAAGATATTTGTGTTCACAAATACATACAGCAAAGACAAACCGGTTTCGGCTGGAACAACACAGCCTTCCTCAGTGTATAGAAGCAAATCACAAAAAACATGCTGTTTAAATAATATAAAGCCATTTCCCATTGGTTGAACATTCATAAATATTCATTAAGTCCAGGGGGAAATAAACCCCCAAGCTTAATAATCCACTTTTTTTCTTTAAGCTGCTTCTTTTCTTTAACACCTCTCACATCTCAAACCTACTTTCTCCATTACATCCCTTGACAACACAAACTCACGCCAAACTGCTCCGAGTCATCATAGATGACCAACTCAAATTCGACCTGCGTGTCCACCACTGCATCAAAAACACATCAAAAACTGTGGCATCTATATAAAATAGCAAATTTCTCACAAAAGAATCCAGACTTACTCTTACTCAAGCCTTCCTTCTTTCTAGTCTTCTCTACAATTCACAAATACTAACTAACCTACAAGCTTCTCTCCTTTCCAAACTGGAAACCACCTATAACAAAGTTGCTAGACTTGCTGCTAACCATACCTCAGACACCACTGTCAATCTCTCCCTCTCAAACTGGCTAGAATTCCCCCACCAACTTCACTACTCCCAACTCCTTATGATTCAGTCTATCTTAAACCCTCTGCCTGTCGTATCTTGCCTATCTCAAGCTATACCCCTTCCAGAACTCTCAGAAGTTCTGACCAACAACTGTTGGAAATTTACAAACCCAAAAAATCCACAGGCCAAAATCTCTACAGCTACACATCTGCCCTTGCTTGAACTACCCCTGCACATCAGAAAAACAGCCCACACACAAGAATTCAAAAAAGCATTAAAACATCTGCTTCTGACCTGGACCTCTCACACTCTAAGTCAGCCTATCACAACCCCCTCCCCCATATCTCCATCACCATTGCTCTCCCAATATGTCTGCTCAGCTATCACTTCACTAGTACCTGACCATACCCCCCCTTCCTTATTACTCTGAATACTACTCTCATTATTCACATACTTAGAAAACTCTTAATACAATTCTCTAAACTCCTAAACCTAGACGCAGCACTATGCGGTCCTCTCACTCTACCAGCCTTGTCAACACATACCTCCAACATCTCATACTTACTTGACTGAGCTATTAACCTTATATTTACTCCTGTTCCATACGCTTTGTGAATTTAATCTCACTGTATATTTTCATTATGCCCGTTAGTACTTAGCCTTTTTTGTACAGTTCAATTGTGTACTTACTTAACCTAACACTTTGTATGTAATTTTCTTGCTATGAACTATATAAATTATAATTATGCATTTTTTTTTCTTTGTCAGCTTATGAAGGATTACTATGCATTTGTTTCTCCTGCGGAGCTTTTCTCCCCAGGTCCCCGATGAAAAAGGGCACTAGCCCAGTTGGACTTTCCCAGTCAACAAATGTCAAACAGATAAAAACAGTTAAATTATTGAAGGAACTAGAGAAAGTCCAGCTGCTCCAGCCACAAGAAGGGTCGTTTGGTTCACTTACATCATAAAAATGTCTACAATTCTAAAGGAAAAAAGATATGAAGTTACCTTTGGCAGCTGGCAATGGTCACTGCTCTCAAATACATTTAAAAAAGTCACTGGTGGGGAAGGATGCAATTTTGACAGTATACACAACTTTTCTGAAGCTGAATGCAGAACATTAGAAAACTCTTGCATGCTAGGTAAATGAGGTAGGCAAGTAACTATTTTGCAAACCCGACAAAAAAAAAACAGAAGCCCTCCATCCCAGAAATGAAAGACTTGTCTATGTGCTACTGTTTACAGTGAACAGACATTGAAAGTTCACAAGTACTCAAAGATAGTTATGTTTATGCAACGAAGAAATCCACGTGCCCCTTTTAATTCTTAAAGCTGTCACTACTCTCGTCTTTGAAGCTCTGGTAGAAGTTCCATTTTCAAGATGCAAATGTAAGCAGAAATACAACAGTTTAGTATTGAAAAAAGTCTCAAAATATTGAAAACAAATAAGGTCAATGGAATGTGACAAATGAGCAAAATACCCAAGCTTTTACTCCCTTCTCTCTGGCATTTTCTCAAATCCTTACTTCCCTATATAATTCTCCACTAGTGTTTGGTTAAGTCTCCTGCAAGCAGCTGTTACAAATAGTATGCCAGTGACTCATACATATTGCTGAGTTAGTGTCAAGCAATGAATGTGTTTTTTTTTAAACAGATGTTTCCTCACTTACCTTACTAATCACACACTGCTTCCAATTTTGACAGTTCCCTTCATAACTTGTTATACTATCATATCTCTCTTCCTGGAAGGAAACATCACAAATCTGGATAAAGGCCCATGAAAAGTAGCTACAACTGGCCAAAAACCAGAATGCTGATTAACAAAACCTGCATACATAATCATGTAACCCTGCCCACTCCAATGGAATCGTGGGATACCAACATGAATATGAAAACCACTAAATAATAATGGCAAGAGATAAAATAAGACTGAAGTGCTGCATGACCCTCAACAGTAATTAAAATGAAGGATGTCTGCCAGTATTTTACATAAAGGTTTGTGGTCTACACTCTTGTGGGAGGAGCGGGTAGATTCTGCCCTTCAGAGCTGGGAACTGCTAGATGAAGGCTTACTGTACCTGCTTATTTGAACTGTTTCTTTCTAAAATTGGTGTGCCTTGTTTGCTTTAGCTTAGACTAGATTCAGAACTGCTGAATCTTGCTCTGTTTGTATAACTTGAACACTAATCCAGGCCATCTTTTTTGGAGAGGGTTCCCCTGCACACTAATGGTGGGAGTCCGCAACTGTCTGACTGAAGGTTGCTGGAACAGGGCTCAGATATGAGCTTTTTTGGTTAACTGGTTTATTTGTTTACATCCATTTGCTCGTGTTTGCTGCTGTTATATTTAAATGTTTGTTGATTTAAAACAGGAGAGCAGTTACAGAGTTTAAATATCTTTAGCATAATCTGGTTACAGGTTTTACTGTATCCAGATATGTTTTGTGAGATTCTTGTGTTTACTGCTACACCATCTTGTGTTGACTAGGGTCCGTTTCCTGCTACACCATCTTGTGTTGACTAGTGCGTGCCTGCACTTAGTGTGAGTAAATGAACTGACTGAAACTTGTCTGGCATAGGGTGTTTAGCTAAGAGCTCAGAGACAAGGGTTGATTGGTCAAGTTCCAGAGTTTCTATTTTACTTTCGTTTTTGTGGTATTTAAACCCTGCGTTTGTGCATGTTTGCACATCGCGCACCACCGCTGCGTTGATTTAACCCTTTGCGAGGTAGGTCAGCTGCATTTTTTCCCATACCATACTGTATAAGTGAGGCCCTCACTTGCAGCTACTGTATTGATTTTTATCTTGCCCTACTCACACCTATAGGTACTCTCCTCAGATAGTACCCACTCTACTATCCCTGACTTCTTGCTCACAGATTCTGACAACCACAGACCATTTCCCATATCTTCTCCTGCTGCTCTGGTTGATATGGGCATCCTGAGACAGTGTAAACTGCCTTATGTACACGGACAACCCTCTACTGCTACCACGTAGGAGTACAATATGTGAGACATGCAATTACATTAAGAACTTAGAATCCTTGCTGTCTCGGTCACAAGTCAGTACATCTGGCACTGAGAAGGTTGTCTGCACAAACACTACAAACACCACACCTCTACCACCACCCCACCTGTACAACATACTCCTACATATGTGGAGGTTCTCAACAAAAACATAACTAAACAAGAGACCTCCGAAGCAACACACACGCACATCACAACCCACAGCACCAAGCATCACACACAGTATAAACGCCTGTCTCTAAGAGCCTCCAAGGCCCAGTCACATACCCAACATACTAATCAGATTATCATGACACACAGATGTCCCCCTCACCAGGCTAGACAAGGAGAAAGTCACGGCAAGTTGCTTGCCAGATGCTAGAATTCACCATATCACACATGCACTCAAGTCTCTTAATGGGTACTGTTATGACTCTCGCATAGTCCATGTCACTGTGACTGACTTGAGACATACCTCTCTGGACTACATGAAGTGAGACGATTTACCTCGCTGAATGTGTCCCAGGCAGCAATGTGCCCAGCCTTCAGCAGCATCCTACCATCACCCAGAATGATGCCTCATCATAAACAGAAAAGGACTAACAATTGGCTTAGTTTCTGGTGTCATTCCATAGGGATCCAGTACCCGACAGCCTGGGAGGATATGACTGGCAGACCACGATGCTTTGCCAGAGATGGCCTTCATCTGTTTCCCCTGGGCTTTAAGCTTCTGGCAAAGGCTCTTGCATACCCCATAACGCCTTTAAGTAAAGTCATGAGCACAAAATTACCAATATGAAAAGTTCTTATAAATGAAATGCAAAGGTCATGTTGCCAAATTCTAGGAGTCCTAGCATGAAACTGCACTCATTGCAAGCATTCCTTGCCCTGGAGGAAGCTCAGATTTGTGCAGTCACAGAAACCTGGTTCAGAGGTGTGGACAGCTCCCCAGCCTTAACAGGTTACTCATCCTAACATACGTTCAGACCCCAAAAAGGTGGGCTACAAAGCCAAAGGATGTTTACTTCAATATTTATCAACGACATACACCTCCAGGCTGGTCAAGTGCTATGATGCACAGGAGACACTCCAAGTGCAGTTAACTGTTTACAACACATCTACTCAAATCATAGCTAGCTACAGACCCCCAACCATGACTCAAGACACCCACTCCACCTATCTGGACTTACTTGAATCCATCAACATTCAACCCTCTACCCTGACCTGGGTGACTACCCAACCATAGAGTGGAAGACCTATTCTAGCCCAAACATGAACACCCAGAGATTTCTCGACTGTCAATGCTGATGCACTAGATCAGCTGGTCAACACTCCTACGAGAGGTAAAAATATCCTTGACCTGATACTAACCAACCTGAGTAACTACTATCCTCCTTGGTAAGATCTGACCACAAAGCAATGGCTTTCCAAGTCACCATCTCCCCTAACCCCCCCCCCCCCCCCGGTCAGGGTCAAACAGGTATAAGAAGCTTCACAGCCACTGTCCCTTCAGTAGGAACACTAATGTTCAAGCCTACACCAAATAACTACAGGAGCATCTACATAGCTATAAGGACTCAGCAATATATGATGGGACCAAATCTTCCTCAAAGAAATGTAAATCTGTCTGGTGGATAGCAGCAATAAACAAATTCTATAACAAAATGGAAAAACATTTGCTGTACAGAACCAAGAAGGAGTGGATGCCAAGTTGGAAGCAATCTCTCCTTTGTCTGAACGAGCAAATAAGGCTGAGACCAAATTGGACACATCCACTAAGGACAATCACAAGGCCTTCTTCACATACGTCCAAAATCTGAAAGCTAACACTCAAATAGTACAGTTGTGTACCTACCATAAATGTAGATGTTCGAGTATTCACTGTTGCAGTCATTACTCTTGGGTTGAATCCCAAAGCTGAGATTGGGTTGCTGGGCCTAAATAGAATTAGTAGTGGCTATGAGGCCCTGCAGAACTGCAGTGGCAAAGCCTGCTCTGGATTTAGAGTAAAGAGGCAAGTGGAAGTGCTTTGTAAAAGTGTTGCAGCCTTCAAAATATCCTTGGTTGGTACTCCTCTGAGGAAGGCTGAAGTGGCTGCTGCTCTGCTTGAATGTGGCCTAATGCCCTTAGGCACTGATTTGCCATGTTGTGAATAGCAGAAACGAATGCAGTGGCCTATCCATTTTTAAATAGTCTGCTTTGAAATAACCTTTCCCTGTGATCCTGCAGCATATGCCACTAAAAGTTGCTCAGTCTTTCTGAAAGCTTTTGTTTTGTCCAAGTAGAAGCGTAGCGGTCTGTGCATGTCCAAAGAATGCAGAAGTCTCTCCCCTTTATTCTGCGGGTTTGAATAAAAGGTAGGCAAATGAATGGTTTGGTTAAAAACCACACTGGACACTACCTTACGCATAAATGTTGAGTTTGTCCTTAGAGAAACCCTGTCCGGATGGAAAATAATAAAAGGCTCCACAGCCATTAATGCCTGTAACTCTGAGACTCTTCCTGCTGAAGTTATTTGGAGCAGAGCTGTTTTCCATGGTAAGAATTTTATCTCTGCTGTATTGGCTGGCTCAAAAGGAGGCAGTCTTAGCTTTTCCAAGACAAAAGTGAGGTCCCATGTAGGTATTGGTGCTCTCCTTGGAGGTCTTATGTTTTTGGCCCCTCTGAGGTACTGCCTTAGCAGTGGATGTGAAAAAATAGGTGGGTCCGTATTGTAATGAGCTGAAATGGCAGAAGCATGGATCTTAATTGATGACAAGGATAGGCCTTTGTCCAGCATCTCAGTTAAGTATTGTAAAATCTGAGGTATATTTGGTACAAGCGTGTCAATTCCTTGTGCCTGGTTCCAAGCACAGAATCTCTTCCATTTTTCTGGTGTTGGGCCGCCTGGCCTCCAAAATAACATCCATAACTGCTTTAGAGAGAGGTGTGTTCCAAGTGGTTATATTATCCGCCATGCAGCCAGATTTAGGGTTCTGAGTTGGCTGTGCAGGATCTGATCATTTTGTTGGGTCAGTAGATGAGGAATTTGAGGTAACGTACAGGCTGGGGCTTGAGACAAGCTCTTTAGGATTGGATACCAGTGCTGGCGTGGCCAGTCTGAGGCAATCAGTATAATTTTTGGCTTCTCTTGTCTGACCTTTAGGAGTACCTTGGGGAGGAGAGGTAAGGCATATACTGTAAGGGTTTTCCAGCCGAATGATAGAGCATCCACTTTCCATGCTTGTTTGTGACAAGTCCTTGTGCAGAATCTCTGTAGTTGGCAGTTGTGTGGGGAAGCAAACAGATCCATGTCTGGGCATCCCCATTTCCTTGTTATGCTGAAGACTTGTGGCTAGTTTCCACTCGTGAGGGTCCATGAGATTTCTGATTAGTTCGTCTGCCAGAGTATTTGTCTTTCCTCAAAAGTCATGGCTGGTCTGCAGAGGGGGTAGGAATGTGTGCCTCCTTGCTTGTTTATGTACCACATCTGTAGTATTGTCAGTCTTTATCAGCAGTTGTCCTGGATGGAGTAGATCCTTGAAGGCTTTCAGGGCATTCTGTACAACTAGCATCTCTTTTTGATTGATATGAAGATACATTTGGCTTGTGGGCCATGTGCCCTGAATACATTTTCCTGCCATGTGGGCCCCCCAGGCATAATCTGATGCATCTGTTAGTGTTTGCCTGGCTGTGGGCAAAGTGAATGGCTGTCCCTTGTGGCGACAGGCCTGTGCCCACCATCGAAACTCCTGTTGCAGGCAGGGAATTAGGGTAATTAATGTTTCCAGGCTGTGGCAATGTTGAGTCCAGATACTTTTTAGATACCATTGTAGCTTCCTCATATGCAGTCTGGCATATGGAATGAGCAGAATGCAGGATGCCATGAAGCCCAAAGTCTGCAGAATTTTTCTTGCAGATTACTGGGTCTTTGTTGCCATCTTTTCGAAGTAAGAAGTCAGATGCCTTTGTCTGGCATGAGATAAGCCATCTGGGCAGTTGTATTTAAGCTTGCACCCAGGAATATTATCTCTTGAGAGGGTACTAGTTTTGATTTATTTTCGTTTACTGTGTACCCTAGGCAAATTAGTAATCTTTTTACAAATGCCAGATGCTTCAGTAGAATGTCTTTGTTCTCTGCTTGAATAAGGCAGTCGTCCAAGTAGGGATATATCTGAATTCCTCTGTCTGCAAAATGCAATTACTGGTGCCAGGCATTTTGTGAAGACCCTGAGCGCAGTAGATAAGCCAAAGGGCAGTGCAGGGAATTGGTAGTGCAGAGAATTGGTAGTGCATTGAGCCTGCTGTGAATCTGAGGTATCTTATGCAAAACTGTCTGATTGGGACATGCAGGTATGCCTCTGAGGTCCAAAGTTACCAGCCAAGCCTTCTCGCCTAGCACGGGAAGAAGCTGCTGCAGCGTCAACATTTTGAATTTTGGAACGTCCAGAAAAGTGTTTAGAATAGACAGGTCCAGTATTGGTCTCCAGGGTTTGTCCGTTCTGGGTACCAAGAAAAGTCTTAAATCCTTGTCTCTGCTCTTGCTGTGGTACTTGCTGAATAGCCCTCATGTCCATGAGGGAAGTAACTTGTTTTTGTGCCTCTTGCCCATTGATTGTGTGGCAGGTCTGGCATACCTTTTGTCTTTGGAAGGGTGTGAGAGTGGAACCTGTAGCCCTGAGAGACTATATTAAAGACCCATTTGTCCTGGGTGATCATGTGCCAATTTTGTGAAAAAAGTGCTAACTTTCCCCCTAAGGGTGCTGCCAAAAGATAAGTGCTTGGCATTGGCAGAGGAAAGTCATTGGGACTGTTTTCTATATGGCTGTGATTTGTCTTCTCCGCTTTTGAAGGTAGAAGCACCCCATTGTTTAGGCCTGTAAGAGCCTTGGGGCGGAGGTCTCCCTCTAGGGCGTCTGTATCTGCCTCTTTGTGGTCTGACACTAGAAAGGACCAATTCTTCGAAGGCCAGTTCCTGCTAAATCTGGGTGACTGTACCTGTAAGAAATCCTTAACTGTCTGCATAGATTTCACTTTATCCTCCATTTTCTTTAACACCTCTTCTGCTTTAACACCAAACAAAGTATCATGCTGTAAAGGAGCATCCAATAATTTTGCTTTAACATGATCAGGCAGATTCTGTTCCTTTAACCAAGCATGCCTTCTAATGACAGCCTGTAACAGCAGCCCCGCAAGAGGCCTCCAGTGAATCAAAACCACATTGCAAAGTATGCTTTCCCACTTGTTCAGCTGCATGCAACAAAATCCTGCATTTCCTTATTTTCAGAACATTCAGAACTTGTCAACATTTTCTGTTTTAGCAGGGACATTAAGTATTGCTGATATTTAAGCATATGAAACTGACAATTTAAAGCCCTTACAGCCAAGGTAGCAAAGGTGTAAACCTTTTTCCCCCCATCTATCCAGTGCTCTAGAATCCCTATCAAAGGGGACAGGTTTTTTTGCAGTGGAAGCCTTGACCCCTTTGGGACCCTGAGATATAGTTTCTGGGTCAGCAGGGTTTTTATATAGAAATGTATGAGAAACTGGAACCCTGTAGTACCTGTCTGGCTTAACGAATGCAGGGGGTAAAGAGCCAGGAGATAGGCCGGACTCTGACAATACATCTACAATGTCTAGAACAGGTGGAATAGCAAGAGGTCTGTGCTGAGGCAGTAAAAGAAAGTCTCTGAGTGATGCAGTAAAAGAAAGTCTCTGAGCCTTTTCTTAGATTCTGAGTAATCTTGGCTCTCCCAGTGAAAATGCTCCCTTCATGGTATGTAGGGTTTCCCCAAAAGAATAATCCTCAGGAGGAGAGGCTGAAGGAATAGATTCTTCAGCATCAGAATCCTCATAGGGAGGAAGAGAGTATCCCTGTTCTGAAGAGGAGTCAGAGGAAATGGAAACCTGATCAGAAGAATCATATTCAGTGTCTTGCCTAGGCCTCTTATCAGGAAGGGGATGGGAACCCCTGATCAAAGTAAATAGGTCTCCGGCCATTTTAAGCATCTGTTTCTTAGGCATGGAAGTCTGTCCAGGAGAATGCTGTACTTGTTTGTCTTTAAAGCTGTTTTAGTCTTTGCCTTGGAAGCTGAGATTGGCTTGACATATAACTTGTGTAGGTCTGAAAACACCCTCAGAAGCCGATGCCTACTCAGCGGCTCCGGACCCATCTGAGGGAATAGTTTCCGAGTGTCCAATACCTTGAGTATCCAGAGGCCTAGTTGTCTCCGCGTGGGAGTCGGAAGCGGCCTGTGGCTCTGAGGTAGCGGGTGTCAGGGGCTGCGAAAGTGCCTCACTGAGATCCAGCGAACCGGCGACTGGCGTAGCGGAGGCCTAGCCGGTTTTGGATAGCGGATGCCTGTCTTTCCTTTTCCTTGCGCTTTTTTATGAACTCCGGTCATCGGCTGGTCCGACGGCATTATATAATTAAACCTTCGGCCAAAGTAGTGAAAGGCAAAATCGTACCGACGCTTAATGCGTTGGTTAAATCTAGCACAAAACCGACAGCTAGCACCATCGTGGTCAGGGCCTAGGCAAGGAATACAGTAAGAATGAAAATCCTTATGTTATATTTGCTTCCCACAAGAAATAAAATTGTTAACTTTTTCTGACATCGGTCTGGAGAAAGAAAAATGTTTCCCCAACGGGGTAATTAGCTTTATTGGAGACTTCGGATCTGAAATTCGATTTCAAAAATCTCAGTAGTCGGCCGACCGGCACTTGTGAACTGCTTTTGCTTCGGGCACTGCATGGCACGAAAGACTGAAGAAAATGGCGTCGGCTGCATCTTTTATACCCCTGGCGCACTGAAGTCAGGGAAGAGACGACAGCAACCGATGGCAGACCAGGACTTGGAATTCAGGCCGACTGCAGGTAGCCTGCCAGCAGGATAAACCAGAGAGTAATGACAGTGAAACACGAACATCTGCTCTGAACTGGTGGTCAACATCACATACACAAATGCTGTAGATATAGCCAACCTGCAGGCAGACAGGTTCAGTGAAAACTTCACCACACTGACCCCACCCCACACCCCCATCAGTAAACCAGGACACCCCCAGCACCTGCCCCCCCCCCCCACCTCATCACCAGGGAGGTGTTTAATGCCTTCTCAAAGGCAAAAAATACAGTCTTCATGGGAAAAGACAACATCCCTGACTGTATTCTACATGAACTCTGGCATGAGATCTCAGCTTCATTAAGCACCATATTCAACCAAAGCCTGCAAACCGGCTTCGTCCCAGCCAAACTTAAGACAGCCACTATGATCAGTCTACACAAAGGTGGAGTGGCCACTGACCCAGGCAATTCTAGCTCCATCAGCCTAACTAGCCTGATCTGTAAGGCCATGGAATGTATTATCATGGACCTTATAAACAAGGACATGGGCAACCTCCAAACGCTTGACCCCACACAGTTTGGTTTGTCAAAGGGAGATCATGCCTGTTAAACTTGGTTGAATTCCTCAAAACAGTCACCAAAGCCATAGACTAAGCGAAGACTGTGCACACTGCCTGCACTGACGTAGTCAAAGCCTTCAACACTTTTCCCCACGCTAGCATAAATACTCTCCCAGCTAGGCATCAACCCATGTGTTACCAGATGGGTAGCTAACTTGCTCACTGATGGAACCCACACAGTCAAAATAGGGAAAGCCACCTCTAGTAGTAGACCCATGAGCGATGCACCCCAAGGATCGGTCTCGGGGTCTCTACTATTTGGGATATACTTTTCAGAGGTGCAAGACAAAACCAGTGCCTATGGCTGACCTAAGTTTGCAGATGACTGCAAGCTGGGCGCTGTCAAATTCTCTTAGTGATGTGAACATCCTCCAAGAGGGCCTTACCCAAACTAAGGACTGCTGCCAGAAGCATGGCCTCAAACTGAATGCCAATAAATGAGGGAAAATGGAGTTCCCATTAATTATCACATAAATAAAATACTAAGCACGCAATTAGGCATGAGAGACTTGGGCACCCAGGTTGATAGCAACATGACTTTTGACCACCATGTTGCCTCCATCGTATGGAAGGCTTTCTACATAGCACACCCTCATAAGTAAGGGTATTTCATTCATTAAGAAGGTCATCACATCCCTTTAAACTCCTCCCTTATCAGACCCATTACCAGGCACAATGCCACCTTTGGCATGTACCTTGCCAAGAACATGCAGCAGCTAGAGAGATCAGAAATTCCTGACCAGGAAAATCCCCGGTCTCAAACACCTATCCTATACAGATAGGCTAAAAGCCCTGTCCCTCTACTCAGTCTTGCACAAACTGCTCAGAGGTGACCCATGTCTGGCATACAAAGCCATCTCAGACCCAGTCTTGGAGTTGCTGCATATTCCCAAGTCAAAGTCCACTCGCGCAACATGCATGCAAGGCCTCAACCTGGTCTACGACGTTAATAGAACTTGTTAGCTGGATAGAATTCTCTCCCAAGGACTCATTCATCAATGGAACACACTCCCTCTCCATGTCAAGCAGAGTACCTCTCTAGCCCTCTAAGAGGAACCTGGACAACTGGATGGGAAAAGTACAGTTTTGTACCTACCATAAATGTAGATGTTCGAGTGCTCATTCAGCTGTAGTCATTACAGATGGGTTATCCTGCCGTCAGGCGGGTCCTCGGTCGGCCGAATTACAAAGTCTAGGTCCGGCGTTGGTTGTCGTTGCTTCTTCCCTGACGTCAGTGCGGCAGGGGTATAAAAGAGGCAGCCGACGCCATCTTCTTCAGTTTTTCTTGCCCCAGATGTCAGGTGCCCCCAGAAGGAAGGCAAAACATAAACGTATGTAATCATGCAATATAGAATAATCAAAAAACAGTTGTTGCAAGCAAATACACCATAAAAGAATACCCCAAATAGGTTGTATGAGAAGGTGTTTGTCATAAGGCCTGTCCTAAGAGGGGACGGAGGGGGGGGGACCTGGACTGCAGCTGTATGAGCACTCGAACATCTACATTTATGGTAGGTACAAAAAGTACAGTTGCGTATACCTACCATAAATGTAGATGTTCGAGTGTCTTCACTGTTGCAGTCATAACTGTAGGGTACTCCTGCCGGTAGGCAGCCCGAGGTTGGCCAGAATATCAAAGTCTGGGTCCGGCGTCGGCTGTATCAGCAAGTACCCTGACGTCAGAACGCATGGGTATAAAGCTGGCAGCAGACGCCATCTTCTCCAGCCTTTCTTGCCCCTGATGTCCGAAGCCCCCATAAAACCAAAAGGTGTCCCAAGGGAAACACAAATACACCAGAAAGGTAGTGGAAAAGGAAACAGTAAGCAAAAAGAAACAAGAGGGGTCTGGAGGGAGGGAAACAGACTGCAACAGTGAAGACACTCGAACATCTACATTTATGGTAGGTATACACAACTGTACTATGTTCTTCGTGTTTCACTGTAACAGTCATAACTGTAGGGTAGAATCCCAAAGCTGAGAACACGGGAGGAGGTTATGAAGAAGGAGCAGCTAGAAGACCCTGCAAGACAGCAGAGGCAAAGCCTGCCCTAGACTTAGAGTACAAAGGGAGGTTATAGTGCTTGGAAAAGGTATGCACAGAGCTCCAAGTGGCAGCCTCCAGAATGTCCTTGGTAGGAACTCCTCTGAGAAAGGCTGCTGAAGTGGCAGCTGCTCTAGTAGAATGAGTCTTGACGGTACCTGGAATCTGTTTACCATAAAGAGAGTAACAATATCTTATTCCATGAGCAATCCATTTGGAAATAGTTTGCTTAGAAATAGCTTTACCTAGAGAACCGGAAGCAAATGAGATAAGCAATTGATCTGATTTCCTGAAACCTTTAGTTTTGTCCAGGTAAAAACGGAGTTGCCTGTGTACGTCCAATGAATGCAAAATCCTTTCCCCCCTATTTTGGGGTTTTGGAAAAAAGGTAGGAAGGTGAATAGTCTGATTTAGAGCCACTCTAGAAACTACCTTAGGCATAAAAGTAGGATTGGTCCTCAAGGAAACTCTGTCCTGATGGAAGATGAGGTATGGTTCCATGGCCATGAGGGCTTGTAACTCAGACACCCTTCTGGCAGAAGTCAAGGCCAACAAGATAGCTGTCTTCCAGGATAAGAACTTAATATCCGCAGAGGCAGCAGGCTCAAAAGGAGGCAAAGTAAGCTTTTCCAAGACATAATTGAGATCCCAAGGAGGGACAGGAGGAGATCTAGGAGGTCTTAAATTCTTAGCTCCTCTCAGAAATTGTCTAACCAGCTGGTGGGAAAAATGGGAGGATCACAATTGAAATGAGCCGAAATAGCAGAAGCATGAATTTTAATGGAAGAAAAGGAAATACCTTTAATCAAAAGGTCTGAGAGATAAAGTAAAATAGAGGGAATATCAGGTATTAAAGGATCAGAGCCACGATCCTGCATCCAAATACAAAATCTTTTCCATTTAGAAGCATAAGATTTCCTTGTACTAGGACGCCTAGCTTCCAAAAGAATATCCAAAACTTGTTTAGGAAGAGAAGGAATCAATTGCCTTTGATGAGCCAAGCTGCCAGGCAGACAGTCTTGATTTGAGAGTGAAATACCTGACCCTGATGCTGGGACAGTAGATAATGGGTCAGAGGAAGACTCCAAGGGGGTTCCAAGCAAAGGTGCAGTAGAGTAGGGTACCAAAACTGACTAGGCCAATTTGGAGCTATCACAATGATCAGTCTTGGTTTGTCCAGCTTTATCTTTCGCAATACCCGAGGCAGAAGAGGAAGAGGAGGGAATGCATATCCCGAAAGATTCCTCCAGCTGAAGGACAGGGCATCCACTTTCCAAGCTGTCTTGTGGAAGGACCTGGTGCAAAAGAGAGGCAACTGATGGTTGAGATGGGATGCAAACAGATCTGAGGACAGCCCCAAACTGCAGTTATCTTGCTGAATAAGTTGGGGTCCAACATCCATTCGTGAGGATCCAAAATGTTTCTGCTTAGGCTGTCTGCTAAGAGATTCTGATTTCCTGGAATGAACTGTGCCTGAAGATCCAGATTCAAATTTAGGGCTGTGTCCCATAAGGTCATGGCAAGTCTGCAAAGGGGCTAAGAGTGAGAGCCCCCTTGCTTGTTTATGTACCACATGACTGTGGTATTGTCTGTTCGAATTAGCAGAGGTTCTGGCTTCAAAAGAGTCTGGAAGGCTAGAAGAGCATTTTGGACTGCTAACATTTCTTTCAAGTTGATGTGCCATAGAAGGTGTTTGTTTGTCCAAGAACCCTGTTGGCATTTGTCTAGAAAATGAGCGCCCCAAGCATAATCCGAAGCGTCCGTGGTTATGATCTGAGTTGGTTGAGGAAGACGAAAGGGCTTCCCTTCGTTCAAAACACACGCCCTGGACCACCAAAGGAATTCCTTCTGGAGGCAGGGAATCAGTGGAATCATTGTATCCAGACTGTGGCAATGCTGAGACCATACACTCTAAGTACCATTGAAGTTTCCTCATGTGAAGCCTCGCATTTGGAATCAACAGGATGCAAGAGGCCATGTAGCCCAAAGCCTGCAGGAATTTCCTTGCAGTGAGCTGAGTCAATGTTGCCAAGGTCTTGAAGATTGAAGCCAGCTGTAACTGTTTTTCTGGAGTAAGGAAGGCCATCTGTAAACTTGTGTCTAAAAGAGCTCCCAAGAAGGTCATTCGTTGAGAAGGAATCAAATGTGACTTTTTTGTGTTCACTGAGAATCCCAGTAGTAGGAGACGACGTTGAACAAAATGCAGGTGTTGAAATAAAAGGTCTTTGCTGTCTGCCTGAATTAGACAATCGTCCAGATAGGGGTAAATCTGAATCCCCTGAAGTCTGCAGTAAGCTACTACTGGAACCAGGCATTTGGTAAAAACTCTGGGTGCAGTAGATAAGCCAAATGGCAGTACAGAGAATTGGAAGTGTCTCGAGCCTGCCTTGAATCTGAGGTACTTTCTGCATTGTTGCCTTATGGGGACGTGTAAGTAAGCCTCTTAAGTCCAATGTTACCATCCAAGCATCTTGTGAGAGCACTGGAAGAAGTTGTTGAAGTGTAAGCATCTTGAATTTTGGAATTTCCAAAAAGGTGTTTAATATTGAGAGGTCCAGAATAGGTCTCCAGGAGTTTTGTTTTCTTGGGACCAGAAAAAGTCTTGAGTAAAAACCTTTCCCCACCTCTAGAGGTGGAACAGGTTCTATGGCTCTTAAGGCTAATAAAGCGTCCACTTGATATAAGGCCTCTGTCGACTGATGTTTTGGCAGATCTGGCCAGCCGGAAGGCCTTGGCAGAGTGTGAAAGTGGAATCTGTAGCCTTTCAAAATCACGTCTAACACCCATTTGTCCTGGGTAATGTGAGTCCAATTTTGGTAAAAGAAAAAGTTTTCCTCCGAGAGGGGCATCCAGGGAAGGAGGACCTGAAGCCCAACAGAGGGAGTCATTGGGTCTGCTTTCTTTGGGTTTGAGGTCTGTCTTCAACCCTTCTAGGTGAAGAAGCAGTCCACTGTCTAGATCTGTAAGAGGCCTGAGCCTGCGCCCGACCTCTGGCGCGTCTATATCTTCCCCTTTGAGGCCTGTCAGAAGTGGGAAAAGACCAATTTTTGGAAGGCCAATTTCTGGAAAATCTAGGAGGTTGCACTTGCAAAAAACTCTTTTACAGTCTGCATAGACTTGGCTTTTTCTTCCATCTTTTTAATAACCTCCTCAGCCTTAGATCCAAATAAGACATCATGCTGAACAGGGGCAGCTAGCAATTTAGCCTCAACTTGTTCAGGTAAATTCTGCTCACGAAGCCAAGCATGTCTCCTGATAACAGTACCAGAGGCAGCCGCCCTGCAAGAAGCCTCTAAGGCATCAAAACCACAATGTAAACTATGTTTGCTAACTTGTTCAGTTGCATGCAACACATCCTGTAATTCCTTGTCCTCAGCACATGCAGGAAAGGTAGAAAGCCTTTGTTTTAAAACAGATAAAAGAAACTGTTGATACTTAAACATGTGAAACTGGCAATTTAAAGCTCTAATAGAAAGGGTAGCTGAAGTATAAACCTTTTTGCCCCACCTGTCCAAGGCACGAGAATCCTTTTCAGAGGGGATAGGATTCTTAGAGGAGGCGGCCTTAGCAGCCTTGGAACCCTGCGAAATAGTTTCAGGATCAGCAGAAGAGTTCTTAAATAAGAATTGATGGGAATCAGGGACCCTGTAAAATCTATCAGGCTTAGAAGGAGCAGGCGGCATGGAATCAGGATTCAAGTTAGCTTTAGAGAAGGCATCATCCACAATGTCAAGTACAGGAGGAATAGCTAAAGGCCTGTGTTGAGGGAGAAGAAGAAATTCCCTAAGTCTCTTTTTGGAAGCAGAATAATCCTGACCTTCCCAATGAAAATGCTCCCTCATCTCATGCAAGGTTTCCCGAAAAGAGAAATCTTCAGGGGGGGGGGGGGAGGCAGAGGGAACAGAATCCTCTGCATCAGAATCCTCATAAGGAGGAAAAGAGTAATCCTGATCAGAGGAAGAAACAGAAGATACAGAAGACTGATCAGAGGAATCATAAGGGATATCCTGTCTAGGCCTTTTCTCAGGAGGAGGGTGAGAGCCCCTAATCATAGTTAATAAATCCTCAGCCATCCGTAGTAATTGCTTCCGAGTCTTAGGAGCTGAATCCGAAGAAGCTTGAGCAGAAAGTCTGGGTTTAACAGGAGTCTTTGACTTAGCCTTTGTCTTTGTGGAAATAGTAATATGTTAAGGCCTGAAGACCCCCTCAGAAGCCGGTACCTGCACAGCGGTTCCGGACCCATCTGAAGGAGCGACGTCCGAAGGTCCTGCAGCAGACGAATTACTAGGCCTAGATGGCTCCCCATGGGAGTCTGTGTCGGCCATCGGTTCTGAAGTGGCGGACGACAGGGGCTGCAAAAGCGCCTCAATGACGACCGCCGAACCCGAAGCTGGCTCCGGCTGCAATGTATCCTGTTTGGACCTCGGAGGCCTGTCCTTGTCTTTGCGTTTTTTCTGTATTCCGGTAGTCGGTAAAGTATCCGACGACATCCTATAATTAAATCGTCTACCGAAGTAATTCAAGGCCCAATCGTACCTACGCTTGATAGCGCGAGAATTAAACCTAGCACAGAACAGACAGCAAGAAACATCGTGGTCAGGGCCTAAGCAAGGTAGACATTAAGAGTGGAAATCTTTATGAGGTATTTGTTTTCCACACGATACACAATTAACTTTTTCTGAAATCGAAGGAGCAAGAAAAAGGTTTCCCCAACAGGGTACTTAGCTTTGAGAAGAGAAGTAGAAAACTTCGGACCGATGACAATCACACCACGTTGTCTTGAAAACGCCAACCAACAACTAGCGAACTGCTTTGCACTGCATGGCAAGAAAGACTGGAGAAGATGGCGTTGGCTGTCAGCTTTATACCCATGCATTCTGACGTCAGGGTACTTGCTGATACAGCCGACGCCGGACCCAGACTTTGATATTCTGGCCGACCTCGGGCTGCCTGCCGGCAGGAGTACCCTACAGTTATGACTGCAACAGTGAAACACGAAGAACATCTGTACTATGTTCATCGTGCATACAGCTGCAGTCATTACAGATGGGAAGAATCCCAAAGCTAAGTAGGGGTGGCAGGCACTAAGTGGAACTAGGAGGAGCAAGGATGCCCTGCAAGACAGCTGTGGCAAATCCCGCTCTAGATTTAGAGTAAAGTGGAAAGTGATCGTGTTTAGAGAAAGTGTGCACTGAACTCTAAGTGGCTGCTTCCAAAATGTCCTTGGTAGGAACCCTCCTGAGGAAAGCTGCAGAGGTAGCTGTGGCCCTTGTGGAGTGGGACCTGATGCTTGAAGGCACAGCTTTTCCATGAAATAAGTAACAAAAGCGTATGCAGTGGGCTATCCATTTTGAGATTGTCTGTTTGGAGATAGCGTTTCCTTGAGCACCTGTAGCATAGGACACAGAGTTGCTCGGATTTCCTGAATGGCTTTCTCCTGTCCAAATAATAACGAAGTTGTCTGTGAATGTCCAAGGAATGCAGCAGTCTTTCCCCTTTGTTTTGTGGGTTAGGGTAAAAGGTAGGTAAGTGGATAGTCTGATTCAAGACTACACTGGATACTACATTTGGCATAAAGGTAGGGTTGGTTCATAAGGAAACTCTATAATGATGGAAAATGATGAAAGGTTGCACAGCCATGAGGGCCTGTAGTTCCGAAACCCTGCATGCTGAGGTGATAGCCAGAAGGAAGGCCGTTTTCCATGACAAGTATTGTAGTTCTGTTTAAGCAGCTGGCTCGAAGGGAGGAAGGGTCAGCTTTTCCAATATGAAGTTGCGGTCCTAAGCAGGGACTGGTGGTTTCCTTGGGGGTTTTATATTCTTTGCCCCTCTGAGGAACTGTCTTAAGAGAGGATGAGAGAATAAAGGAGGATCTGTGTTGTATTGTGCAGAAATGGCTGAAGCGTGGATTTTGATGGAGGAAAAGGAAAGTCCACTGTTTAACATCTCAGCTAGGTACTGTAAAATTTGAGGTAAATTTATTACCCAAGGATTCTGGCCCTTTTCCTGACTCCAGGCACAAAATCTTTTCCATTTGGCGGAATAGGCTTTTCTAGTAGGTGGTCTTCTGGCCTCCAAGATGACATCCTGCACCTCCTTGGAGAGAAGGGTCTGTTGGGAAATCAAGGGATTCTCCATGCAGCTAGATTTAGGGTTTTGAGCTGGCTGTGAAGAGTCTTGAAGTTGTGCTGGGACAATAGAAGAGGCACTAGAGGTAGGATCCATGGTGGGGAATGTGTCAGGCTCTTCAGGAGCGGATACCAGTGTTGTCTTGGCCAATCTGGAGCAATGAGAATCATTTTCGGCCTCTCTGCTCTGGCTTTTAATAGAACTTTGGGCAGCAGAGGAAGAGGCGGAAAGGCATAGACTGTCAACGTTGTCCAATTGAAAGAAAGTGCGTCCACTTTCCAGGCTTGTGGATGATAGGTCCTTGAACAAAATTTTTTCAATTGGTAATTTCTGTGGGTAGCAAAGAGATCTATGTCTGGCTGTCCCCATGCCAGAGTTATCTTTGTGAAAACTTGAGGATGTAACTTCCATTCGTGTGGATCTGTCATATTTCTGCTTAGGCTGTCTGCCAGTGTGTTTTCCTTCCCTGGCAGGAATTGTGTCTGAAGTTGAATTTGCAATTCCAGTGCTGTGTTCCATAGGGTCATGGCTAGTCTGCACAGGGGGTATGAATGAGTCCCCCCCCCCCCGTTTGTTCATGTACCACATCACTGTGGTGTTGTCTGTCTTCTTAATAGCTGGCCTGGATGCAGTAGGTCTTTGAAGGCCATAATAGCATTTTGTACTGCTAGCATTTCCTTTTGGTTGATGTGTAGGTGCTTCTCTTTTTGGGACCATTTTCCCTGAATGCACTGATCTGTCATGTGTGCCCCCCAGGAGTAGTCAGAGGCGTCTGTTGTGATGATTTGAGTTGCTTGAGGTACACAGAAAGGGAGACCTACGTTTCTTTGGCATGCTTAAGCCCACCACAAAAATTCCTTTTGAAGACATGGAATGAGTGGTATAATTGTTTCCAAGCTGTGGCTGTGTTGAGACCATAACTTTTTAGGTACCACTGAAGTTTCCTCATATGCAGCTTTGCACATGGGATCAGAAGGATGCAAGATGCCATGAATCCCAGAGCCTGCAGGACTTTCCTTGCAGTCAGCCTGGTGAAGGTTGCCATTTTGCTGAAGTATTGAGACAGCTGCCCTTGTTTGTCTGGCATGAGGTAGGCCATCTGGGTGATTGTATTCAAGCTGGCACCCAGGAAAATTATTTGTTGAGAGGTTATTAGTTTTTATTTCTTTTTGTTGACTGTGTATCCCAGAAAGTTCAACAGTTTTATTACAAACGCCAGCTGTTTCAGAAGTATGTCCTTGCTGTCCGCTTGGATCAGGCAGTCCAGATATGGGTATATCTGTATTCCTTGAAGTCTGCAGAAGGCAATTACTGATGCCAGGCATTTCGTAAACACTCTGGGCGCAGTAGATAAGCCAAAGGGCAATGCAGAGAATTGATAATGGGTTGAACCTGCAAGAAATCTGAGGTATCTTCTGCAATCTTGTCTGATAGGGACATGCAGGTATGCCTCCTTGAGGTCCAATGTTACCAGCCAAGACTCCTTGCCCAGCATGGGAAGAAGCTGCTGTAATGTGAGCATCTTGAATTTTGGTACCTGTAAATGTGTGTTTAGGATGGATAGGTCTAAAATAGGTCTCCAATCTTTGTCTTTCCTTGGTACCAGGAATTGTCTGGAATAAAACCCTTGACCTTGTTCTTTTGCAGGTACCTCTTGAATCGCTTTCATGTCCATGAGAGCTGAAATTTGTTTTTGTGCCTCTGTCCTTTGATTTTGTGGCAGATTTGGCATGCCTCTCATTTTTGGAAGGGTGTGAAAGTGGAACCTGTAGCCTCTGTCTATAACGTCCAGAATCCATTTGTCTTTTGTGACAGTATGCCAATTTTTTGAGAATAATGCCAGTTTTCCACCCAAAGGTGCTGCCATTAAAGCTTTGCTTGGCAGGTAAAGGGGGAAGTCATTGTGTCTGCTTTCTGAATGACTGTGATCTATCTTCTCCACCTCTTGGGGTTGGTGCTTGCCACTGTCTGGCTCTGAAAGATCCTTGAGGTTGCCCTCTACCCCTTGAGCGTCTGTATCTGCCTCTTTGAGGTCTGTCTGTGGCTGAAAAGGACCAATTTTTGAAGGCCAGTTTCTGCTGAAACGTGGAGGTTGTACCTGCAGGAAATCTTTCACTGTTTGCATTGATTTCGCTTTTTCCTCCATTTTCTTTAGTACCTCCTCAGCTTTAACACCAAACAATACATCTTTTTGAAGAGGTGCATCTAGTAATTTAGCTTTGACATGATCTGGTAAGGCTTGCTCTGAGCCAAGCATGTCAACGTATAACAGACCCCGTAACAGTAGCTCTACATGAGGCCTCTAAAGCATCAAAACCACACTGCAAGGTATGTTTACCCACTTGCTCTGCACCATGCAACAAATCCTGCAACTCTTTTAAATCTGGTTATGTCATTTTGCTTTTCAGCTGAGATAACAAAAACTGTTGATACTTTAACATATGGAACTGACAGTTTAATGCCCTCATGGTTAAAGTGGCCAAGGTATACACCTTTTCCCCCCACCTTCCTAAAGCTCTGGAATCTCTCTCTGAAGGTAATGGGTTTTTAGCAGTAGAGGCCTTAATTCCCTTGGGACCCAGTGAAATAGTTTCTGGGTCAGCAGTATGGATTTTGTATAGGAACTGGTGTGAATCAGGAACCCGGTAATACCAGTCTGGTTTAACAGGAACTGGAGGTAAAGAATCTGGGTTGAGGCTGGCTTCTGTGTACACATTATCTAATATATCTAAAACAGGAGGGATAGCCAGGGGCCTATGCTGGGGGAGCAAGAGAAAATCCCTGAGCCTTTTCTTGGAATCTGAGTAATCTTGGCCTTCCCAGTGAAAGTGTTCCCCTCAAAGTATGTAGGGTTTCCCCAAAAGAGTAGTCCTCAGGGGAGGAGACTGAGGGAATAGACTCCTCTGCATCAGAGTCTTCAAAAGGAGAATAGGTATAGTCCTGGTCCTCAGAATGTTCAGAGGTAATAGA